>NW_026705686.1:300000-391852 GCF_029867415.1 Vicia villosa
CTGAAGATCAGTATGAGTCGACTCATGGGTCGACTTGAGCAAACCTGAAGGGGGTAAACTCATATAAGCGTCGACCTGAGAAATGTTTGCGTCGACCTGAGCAATGAACCATACCATGATGCAATAAAATGATTCAGAGGATATAGTATCCTATTATTTTTATTAGTACTTAGTGATGAACTATGTAGTATTAACATATGAAGTATGCTCTTTGCTATGAATTGACATAACCGTGTTGCGGTATAACTTGATGTATGTTGTTCTTATGACGATACAAGGCTATTGAAATGATGATATGTACTTTCCTTATGATGATATAATGAATTATTGTGATGACATAATAAATAAATATGCTTCTAATTAAGAAATTGAACTAATCATGTTATGTCGTTACTTGAATTTTGTAACGTGATGTTTGTGGTTAATATGATGAATTTGTTGATGTTTGTTGTTAACATGATGAATTTGTTGATGTTTATTGTTAACATCATGAATTTGTTGATGTTTGTTGTTAACATGATGAATTTGTTGTTGTTGTCGTTAATATGATGGATTTGTTGTTGTTGTTGTTAATATGATGGATTTGTTGTCGTTGTTGCTAGTATGTGGAAAACGTTGTTATTTTCAGTGTTTTAAAAACCGGACCGGACCGGCCGGTCGGACCGGTCAAACCGGGAACCGGCCAGGTAACCGGTCTGGTTCAATAGTTGGATCGGGAATGTCATTGAACCGGTGTGAACCGGTCAAAACTGGTGTAAACCGCTAAAACCGGGAAAACCGGCGGTTTTTGTGAACCGGCGGTTTAAATGTATTTTTTATTTTTTTTAATTTTAAAAAATTAAAATAACTTCGTTTTGACTATTTTAATTAAAAATTAAAATAAAAAAAATAAAATAAAAAAAAATAAAAAAATTGTTGCAGATGCAATTGATTTTGTTACCGATAATTTTGATATTGAAGAAGGAGATCCCAATATTGAAATAATTTTTCTTTTATTAAAATTAAATTTAGTAGACAATGAAATTATTTTGTTATAAATTATTTAATTAGCTTATGTTGCAATTAAACTTTTGTTTGCTATTATATTTTATAATTATGTACTATTATTTTGCGTGATACCTATGCGTAAAATTTGAATTTAAATTATGAACTTGTGAATTTTTTTATAATATGATGTTTTTAAAAATTTAAGTGTTAGTTATATTTTGTAGAGTCTGAATCATTCGGTTCGACAAATTTTATACCTATATAATTTTGTTATAACGATCGGTCTATACAACCGAGTTATCCGGTTTAACCCGGTTTAGCCATGCGGTTTGACTAGTGACCCAATGGTTCGACCAATAAACCAGTGACCCAGTACCCTCACCGGTTTGATGTCCGGTCTGGTTTTTAAAACACTGGTTATTTTCGTAGACCCTATGGTCAATGTTGATAAGTTATATCGTGATTGTTGTTACGAATTGATATATTGTTGTATGATGTTACAACATAGTGATGTGATTGTGAAGTGAAATATTGTTGTATAATGATACAACATACCGACGTGATTGTGAAGTGATGAATTACTATAAAAGTAATGATGTTAAGTCGATGTTGTGGAATGTTGTGAATGTTGTGTTTGTGGAAGTTGCATCATTAAGTCGCATCCATTGCATAAGTGTCTTTTAGCCTGAAAATGGCAACGACTATTAGCCTGAAAGATGGCAACGACTATTAGCCTGGAAGATGGCAACAACTATTAGCCCGAAAGATGGCAAAGACTATTAGCCTGAAAGATGGCAACGACTATTAGCCTGAAAATGGCAACGACAATGGCCCAAGTGGCAATATTTGAGACGGTAGTTTTTCTCCAAATGGTACCACATGCATATGCATAGTATTGAGTCGCATATTGAGTTGCATTTGAGTCATTGTGAAGGTGAATTGGTTGCTATGATGTGTGAATGTATATTGCGAAGTTTAATTTATTTGATATGAATTGTTGAAGTGTTATGAATGTGATATATGTGATTGAAAACATAAATGATGAGAATGTGAATATATATGTATTAATGATATATGTGTATATGTGGAATATGTGAACCATGTCGATTGATAATGAATACATGTGGTAAGGAATATGATTACTTGTATACTTGAAATATGATTACACTTATATACAATTGTTACTCTGTGGATGTGTTAGAAGGATTATGTACTTAGAATCTATATGTTGGTGAAATATGATTATGTACATTGTTTGGTAATTATGTTTGATTACTTGGAATTGTGGACCTTTGTCGGAAGAGTTGAACATGTGAATCTTGATATGTTGTATATGATGTATGTTTATGTGAAGGATGACAAGTTCTTGGAATGTATTGTTGTTGTGTATATCATTTCCTATATTATGTTTACTTATTATGATTTGAATTCTCACCCTTTTGCTGATATTTCCCCTACCATGGGAAATGGGCAGGTACTCAAGTATAGCTGTGGAAGTTTGAAGTTAGTTTATGAAGTCTTCATGTTGCACTATATTAAGTCAAGAGGGTTTTGCTCTGATACGTAACACTCGGGGGATGAATGCTAGTTGTTTAGTTGTTTGGTTTTATTGTGGAATAACTATGTTGATACATGCAGAGTAATTGTTGATGTTATTATGGTTTTAGTTGAAAAGATGTTATGTCATCAAAGTTATTTAATGTAGTTCCACTGCATAATGTTAAAAAAGTGAATTCATGTGGTTTTGGTTCATCCGAGTATTTGTGTTAAGTATCTATGATAGCATGATATTATTGTTGAGTCATATCGTAATACTCCAATTGTTTGTCGAAAAAGAACTTTATATCTCTGATTTTCTTAATAATTACCGGGGTAGAATTGGGGTGTTACATTAAGAATGATGAATCAATCCATGGAGATTGCAGCGGTGATAATTATTGTTGTGAGAGAAGTTTGAAGACGAGGAATTCACAGAGGGAGACGAGTGAGGATTTTTAAGAGTGTGATGTATGAAGGTGGAGGGGATTGAAGCTGGTTCAGAGTTGTAGAGATTGAATTGTTGAAGGTTCTTGAAGATGATCAAGATTGTGGAGTTTTGCTCTGAATTGCGAATTGTTGAAGGTTCGGAGATTTTGATTTTTCTGTTAGAGTCTTTTTTGGTTGTTGTTCGTGATGAAGATGGAATCGAAGGGGATGAAGCTTGAAGGTTATGTTGGTGGATCCATGAAGATGAAGATCGGAGAAAAGTTTGTTAAGTTTTCGGTTAGAAGTTTGTTACAAGTGAGTGAGAGTTTTTACGACTCTTTTTTCTCTGATTTTTCGTTTTGGAAACTTTTTTTCTGGTTATCCTTTTTTTTGTTAATTTATGTGCAACTAATTATGAACCGGTTCGGTTGCAAGTTGAGTTTTTATCCTGGCTAAATGTTTGGAGATGCGGAATTTACGGAATGGGAAAGGCTGCAGACTATGAAGCATGTCGTGGATTCTAATGGATTTGACTTGGAAGTTTTTGTAATATTTTTTTTGTATTGAATTTTCTTGTACGGGATATTTGTAATGACCTCTGTAAGATTGTAATGGACATTTGATTTGAATTTTATGATGAATTTTGATCTTGTAGATTGCATTCCAAACAAACCAAAATGAATTAATCTTCCATCTCAGCATACCTTAAAGAATCTCGATCCAATATTTGAATTGTAACGAACCCAAAATCTTAATTGAATGAACTTCAACTCAAAGAAATCCTAACTCAATCAATGAACCAAATTATTTGCACTAAAAGCGACAAACAAATAGCCTTGATCGGCGTTTCACTTCTTTATGCCATGATTCGCATTCGAACTCCAATCCAACATAACAATAACAGCTTAAGGAATCCTTGAATAATATAGTAATTGAAGCACATAAGAACACCTCGACATGAAACCCAATGTGTCATACCCCAAAATTTACCCGATCAATTTACGTCTGGTTAAAATTAATTCCTTAAGGATTTATAAAAAAAATAGGAGTCACGGGGTTTAACATCTCTATTGTTAAACTCAATCTCTTATAAAACCTTTTAATCAAACTTGGATGTGCAATTAGCAGGTACTTAGGCCCAATCATCTGGTTCATTTACCTTTTTCTAAGGGTTTTTTTATCATTTGCTATGGATATTCTATTATAATTCAATTCTTACTTTTTTTTAATATTATGATTATTATTTACATTAGGTAATATATTATAATTAGCCTATTATTACTAGTCGTTTTAATATCATTAGGACTATTATTTTTAATATTAGGGTTATTAGGATTAATATTAGTAGGATTAATTAACATTATTGGTATTAGGGTATTATTATTATTACTAGGAGTAGTATTATCTTTTTAAATATCATTGTTGATTATTATTAATATTAATTTTAGTATTATAGGATTATTATTTTTTATTTATTTTATTAATATTAAACAAGTCAATTGGGCCAAAGGAATGGGTTGATGGCCCAGTTAATGGATCAATGGATAGGGGCCAAAGTGTTGGATCAAGGGAGTGAACCGGGTCAGAACCGACCCGACCACTGTTCACCATCTTTCTCCTCCACGCAAACCCTATCGCAGCCGTTTGCAGATCTTCAACGCAACCCTGATCTAACAATCTAACAATCCAGGCCAAAATCAATCAGAAACGAGCAATGTTTATTGAATCAAAACATGAATAAAAACGAATCATATATTTTATTGAATCAAAATAATATATTACAAAATCAATTTACACAAAGTAATGTAAATCAAATCAGAGAACCCATCCTTCATGGATTTGTTCGTAGGTTAGGGTTCATTGTGATTGGGTTCTGGGTATTATATATGAAGGTGTGGGGTGGGTAACGATAGAGATTCATCGAAATCTTCATCGTAGATTTGGAGAGGGTGGCGTTTCATGGCGGGGTACGGTGGTTCCTGGGTTTCGTTTAAAGGTGAAGGAAGAGGGAATTGAGAGCGTGGGAAGAAGAGAGAAGTTAGAGAGAGAAACGAGAAAGGAAAAAGAGAGGGGATCGGAGAGAAGGCATGTTTTATCATCGCCTACGTATCATAGGATGATGACAAGTGGCCCTCCCATGGCCACTTGTCTGCGCCACTGAACATGATTCAGTGCGCCATCCGTTCCATGCACCCCTTGTCCAAACGCATGCAGACCTTTGATGTAGGCAAGATCGGATCCTGGCCTCACCCTAACCTGAGAGCGTACATCAAGCCATGCGCCTTTACCACACCTGATCTCAATGGACTTCAACGTCTTTGGGCCTAGCCCAACGCTACCTGCAACCCAGTTTTACTAACTTTTTGCAACGATACACCCCCTGCGCTAAATTGAATTTATTTGACAAATATTAATTAGTTTTGTTCAATTGGTTTTAATGTAATTTTTTCTTTGATCCGATTATATTTAATTATCGCGTTGGTGAAAAAAAACTATATTTTATAAAAATAATAATAAGATTAATACTTGTTTTATTTAATTATTTTTTAGGCTTATTTGTTAACCGTTTTAATCGAACCAACCGATTGTGATGGTTAATGATAAAAATTATTTTATTTAAACATCAAGAATGGCTTATACGAAACAATTCAAATCATTTATTTAAAATACATTTATTTGGCTAAAGGGTTTTAACTAATTCTATTGGTTACAATGATTAGCATATTTTTTATCAATTCGTTATTTATTTTAATCAAATCTATTGATTACGAGGAGTAACGATTAATTAATAATCTAATTTAAAATACATTTATTTTCTAATGGTGATAATCGAATCTATCGATTAGAATAATTAGCAATTCTTTATTAAATCTGTTAATTATGGTCATTAAATTTATTAATCATCGTGATTAATAGAACATATTAAAATCAGGGTTGTACGCCACGTTCAAAACACATCTTCATCTTCAAACTACGAATTTTCAAAACTACGATAAGGTAACTCAAAATACCTTAAAACAACCTCATACTAATTCTAAGGCGTACGACCCTGCCCCGAACTACGTAGACTCTGATCCTCCATAAGGAGGTACGTAGGCACTTGGATAACCAAGGAGAGTCCCCTTCCCCAAAACCTCAATTAGGTTTTAAATCTCACTTTTCACCCTATTCATTTTCTTAGCTATAAACCTTAAACCTTGCCATAATACCCTCACAAACCTTAAACTTAAAACCTTAGGAAAGGGTTAAGGGTGCCTAACACCTTCCTTTGACCCGAATATAATAACATATCCAGATCTCTTAACTGCATAGGGTTTCCTATTCGCCCTGGTAGAATAGGTGGCGACTCTAAGATTTTAATTTTTTAGAACAGGTTGCTACACAATGAATCTCAGTTGAATTAACAATTGTGTACACCACATATAAGAAACTCTTTATTATTTTTCTTTTGATTTTGAGCGACGAAATAAACGTCTTTGATAACTTATAGCTCAAAGAAGAGGGAAAATTTTGGGGTGCAAGACAGTGCTATTCCTTACTATTTAATTTCTAAGTCTACAGTAGGAGCCAGTATTGTTATATACAAGTAAGTGTCATTTATTCTCATGAGTGTCGCGTCTACAGTAACATATAATGAGGGTGATGCTGCAGTATAAGTTTCTAAACATATATGCTCCTCACTTACAGTATACCTATATATTAATTTGTGATTATGAATCATCTCCCAATTTCACCATTGTACCAATTACTAACATCAAAACATGTTTATAACATCAATTTCATTGATTATCAACAAAACCTAACATGTCAAAAACCTAAAATTGAAGAACAAAATCTCTAAATCATATAGGTACCCATTACATATCATTATACAACCCCATAATAATAGAGAAATCTCACCCTTACCTCAGGATTTGAGCTTCTAAGGTTGCCTCCTCTTCCTCTTTCTCTTCTCTTCTCCTATTCTCTCTTTCTCTTCTCTTCTCTTCTCCTCTTTTTCCTTTTTTCTTACTATCGTTCTCTTTTTCTTATTTTGTGAAAACCCTTACTATCTTTTAGTTCTCTAATGGGATTAACAGTAACACCTCCCTATTTCTCATGCTAACACAACATAGGCCCAATTAATTATTTTTCTCATTTTCACACTTACTAACCCAAAACACATATATCACAAAATAATTCAAATAATTCATATATTCACAAAATCATACAATTTAATTAATTAATATATCATATAATAGTTAAATAAATAAATAAATAACTAAGAAAATAATTAATAAATGATAATACGGGTGTTACACAAATTTAGTCTTGGTTTGGTTACTACGCCCTGTTAAGCAGTCCCATCTTTACTATTCTAGTAAAAGAATTCTGAAAGTTTGCCAGAATAAGTGATGATGGCAACATTATCTAGTCTGAGATCTTCAGACTACCCATTTCCATCTCTGTCTCCTCAATAGCGAAGCTCACAGGGTGTGTCACTTCTGGAGCCACTATTGATGACTATCAATGAGAACTAATTGTGGTAGAGAAATTCAAAATACTTCATGATAGTTCAGCTACATACGAACCAACTAACCCTAAAACTCTTCTTCCTTCTGCTCGAACTTGGTTTAGATTGTCTCTTACCAACCTCCGTCCTCGAGCAACGGCAAGGAGCACTCTGTCTCATGACGACGGGATCTTCATCTACCTCTTGACTTATCACTTCAGGATAAATCTCCCTAGAACCATCTTCAACCACCAGACATACTCCATTGAAATATCAAGAACAAAGTTACAATCCTACATTCCTTATGGAAGGATACTGTCTGAGACAGTATTCCGATAAGGAATCTGGGAAATGGCAAAAAGGATCGGACTAGAACATGCAATGGTTGAGACAAGATGCACTAGGGTGGATATAGTTGGAGATTTTTATGATTGAAATACTAGTCATTTGGTTCATAAAGAGTCATTGTCTTGCTCTATAAACTAAATCTTCTTTAGTCTTAGTATTAATTTTTGCTTATTCATCTAATGTACTTCCTTAAGGGTTTAATGAAATACTTGTTTGGACCCATTCTGTTATTTTACATTCTGAATAATAATTCATTACTATATGTAGAGATTCTCTAACCTTTATATGATGTCAAAAAGGGGGAGAAATATAAAATGATTTTGATAGATCTTGGATAGAATGCAAAACTTGAATGACAAAATAAAATATACATTTACCACTGATGGTTGTTTGTTTGATACTTAACCGGGGAACTCTAAACAAGTTCACTAGGCATTCTAAGACAGGTTAAAATGAAATAAATCTGCCGAAGATGAGAACCTTCATACTCAGATAAAGATCAGAAGATACAAGAATAGGATATTCAGAAAGGAAGTTTTTAGAAGAACTGAGCTAATCAGAAGTCGAAGACTATATGCAAATATTGGATAGAAAATTCAGAATCAGAAGTTATGTCAATTCAAATCTTAATATTTGATCTTTACCAAGTCTCAAACTCAGGGGGGAGTCTCACATTTGAAAGACAAGTTCTACCTCTGATAAATGGTGTAGCCAAGTTATTATAAGAGCGCAAACTTCGTTTTTACACTACATATGTTCTGATGAATAGTAGTAGATCAATATCATAAGGCTCTGATGTGGGACTCAGATACGATGTTAAAGAAATCAAGTTCTGAAGATCTGAAAACAGAAGTTCAGCTGAACAAGTCAAGATGCTAAAGACTTATCTTCTTTTAGACCATAGGGAAGTATTCCTTCTCTATCCTATGTTTTGATAACTCAAAATTTCTATTTTTGTAAGTCTTGAGATCATAGAAAGACTATAAACAAGCATAAATAAGATTTCGGGGTTAACACAGTCAGGGGGAGTTGTTGCTAAAAACTCTGATTATGTTACGTTGTGTGATTACCCTATTTTAATGGTTCTATCAAATACATGGTTTTGTCATCATCAAAAAGGGGGAGATAGTTAGAACAAGATTTCGTTATGCAATATATCTCTGAGTTTATATGATAACAATGGAGTATTTGTGAAAGAACTATTTTATGTTCTAATGTTTGTTTCTGTGCAAGACCATGACTATTGAAGTTATCAGATCAAACAAACATTATCAAGATGTGCGATGAAAATCATATGCAAGTTACTAAGTGTAACACAAGTCTCAAGCATACTCAAGGACGTATGATATTGTTGTTGCAATTTTCATATGGATTCTGTTTTGAAAGTGGTTCTGATTCTGAAGCTAGATAATATTCTGAACGAATAATCTTCTGAAGAACCAAGTGCCAAAGACTCTGAAGACGCGGTTCTGAAGATTCTGAAGACTGAAGGTTCTGAAGATTGAAGTTTTGAAGATGTATGTTTCTGAAGACAAAGGGTTCTGAAGACCAAGTTCTAAAAGACTCTTAAGACAATGTTCTGAATGGACAAGGTTCTAAAGACTCTGAAGACTTGAAGTTATAATAAATAAGGTTTCAAAGATAAGTGCTGAAGTTTTGAAGACAAGGTTCTGAGCGAACAAGTTCTGAAAAACTGAAGACTTAACTATTCAGAGATTAAAGTATCACAACTATACTCACGCTTCAAACATCTACCATCAGAAGCCTCTGAAGACTAGAAGCCAAATGATATCAATAGCAATGATAAGTACATGGTATGGAAAAGAAAATACGTGGCATTGCCATTTCAAATCATTGTTTAATGACTCTTTTCAAATAGCCAGATTTTCCTCAGCGACTCTATTTTCTTTGGCTATATAAGAAGAAGATCGTGCACTTAAATTTTTTGTTGGTAATGAAGGTGGAGAAAAACACAAGAAAGGGGGGGATTGAATTGTGTTCTACCAAAAACATATTTCCCTTTCTTTAAAATCTTTTCTTTCTTTTAGTGTCTCATTATTTGGATATGCTATGATTTATGTTACGGAAGCATATTTGAAGTAGCATTGCATAACCAATGAGACATTCATTTTAACTTTTGTATATTATTAGAACTTCTGACATGGCTCAGTACAGTTCTGAAGATTTCTGTGTGGATGTTCTGAGTTAAAAATGAAATGTACAGAAAGTAAAAGACACATTCATTTTTATCCTGGTTCACCTTCTAAATAAGGCTACCTCCAGTCCACCTTCCTCAGGTGATTTTCCTCTCAACAGAGGACTTAATCCACTATAACTAAACTTGATTACATATGCACGATCAACTGTCGTGACTAACAACCTGCACAACCAACTGTTGTGACTAACTTCCTGCACAGCCAACTGCTGTGACTAACCCTGCACAAGCTACCCGCGAGTGACTAACCCCTAGATGTCTGAACCGTTCAGTGATCTCAGCGAGATATAATGTTCATCAATCTAGTAACCCTTCACAAGCCAAATTCCCGTGACTAACTGCAATGAAGTGTTCAGTCATCTGATCCACGGATATAACATCCAATGACTCCTACACAGCCCACTACTATGACTAACCCTGCACAACCAAACTGTTGTGCCTAACCCTGCACATGCCAACTGCTCGTGACTAACCATGGATCATGAACCGTTCAGTGATCCCATCAGGATATAACATTCATCGATCTTCTGGAGATTACAAGTGTGCTTTTTAGTTAAGCAGATTTTCTCTTATTCTAAGTGCATATGTTTACGACACACTGACTATAAGTCACTTCTGGTGCCTAAACAATCTACCAGAAGTTTCTAATATATAACACACTATGAGCAATAACTCTATGTGGTTTTTCATATTATTACAAGAAATAAAATATCTTGCAGTCTTCTTTTCTTCAACTTTTGGATGATATCTTCTTCTACTTCTAAAAGCAGATTAAGAGCAGCAGCTCATGTATTGGTTGCTTCTTTCAGTTTTGGTCTTTTCTTGTCTGATTAAGGAGATTAGAGCTTCATCTCTTTGAAAGTAATTCCTTCTTGCAAGACCATCTTCTTTTCTTCTTCATAAGCAGATATGGAGCAATAGCTCTCATGTTGATTGCTTCTTGTGCGTAGATATTCATCTTCTTCTTGAATACATATCATGAAGCTTGCTACAGCCAGTAACACATTTAATAATCATAAGCAAACATGAAACACTCTCGAGCAGCAACTCAGTGTATTCAGTTTCCCTAGTCGTTCAATGTGAGCAATATGTGAACTGATCCAGTATTAGTGCATTTCTTAAAACTCCATTGGAGGATACTGCTTAACAGCAAAAATTTCTTTTTCACTCTTTTATGTTTTCTTCACATAGGCTTATAATTAGTGTATAACAACACTATGGATTGATTCGTCACATACTAAGTATGTGTTGCCTCTTGTGTAACTTCTAAAGCATGGTTTCACATTTTTCTTTTACGCTTTCATGCTCAGCTGCTCTTCTACAGATTTCTCTCAAGATCTATCTCTTGTTGCACTCTATAGATGCACTATGGATACACACCATGGATGTACACATTCAAGTTTGAAGTTTGATATATATATATAGCTTGATGTGTTACCGTTGGAATCTAGATGTTGAGATTTGTTTGAAGATTGCTTTGAATGTTTTGTCTCGATTGAATCAGTAATTGACAAGTGTTGTTCATGGCAGAATCTTATCTCTAGCTTGATGATGATAGTTGGTAGCGTGTTTCCTTGGTTAAGCATGTCTTTCCAACACGCTTCATGTGGGTTGCTTCTTCAATCAACCTTGGGAGTTGTTCCATTAATTTGTTGCAACCGTTTTCCTAATGATGATGTTTGTAACAATTTTTCTTTTGATTCTGAACTTTTGCACTTTGTAGGCTGAGGTTGTATTTTCTTTTCTTGTTCGAGTGAGACATTGTTGTTGTAGCTTTTTGTATGTCACTGCATTACTTTATCAGAACTTCTGATCTTCTATTCATGTGATCTTCTAGTTGTAATGAGACTTCATATATCTGATATTTCTGTTTGATTTCTTGAAGCTTGTTTGATACTCTTTTTGATATTGTGCTTGTCTGAGTTTGATGCCATCGTATAAGGCTTATAGCATAATATCTACACACTCAATGAAATTATTAGTAATAAAATTGTTACTCACAAAATATACGTTTGTTATCATCAAAACCAGATTCTGAACATAGATTCTCAATCTTGTTGTAACAATCTCCCCCTTTTTGATGATGTAAAAAACCATGTATTTTGATGGAACAATTATATGAGGTGATAATAATTAAGCAAGTATATTTCCTCCCCTTTTATATGTTCAATCAAGCAACTTATTTTTCAATAACTTATTCATCAAAGTCTATTCTTTCTCCCCATTTTTGTCATAATCAAAAAGCTTTTAGGAGGGTCAAATGAGATTAATCGGACTAGTTGTACTAAGATAATTTCTCCCCCTGAGATGTGTAATCTCCCCTTGAAATATATAATCATATAAACTTCTTTATGATTTATAGCTCCCCCTGAGAGAAATTTTTCTTTGGCTCTTCAGAAGATTGATAGATGTAGCTATGCAAGTACGTGCATCTTCTAGAAATTCGAATAGAGTATTCCTTAAGTTTCAGATGTTCCTGTATTCAAAGCAAATACTTCTGGTACACAAGTTAGGAATGTATTTGAGATTTTAGTTTCATTTGTATCAAGTCAGAATATTTTATGTCAGAACATGTTATAATTCTAGAATATCAATTTTCAAATTTTCTCCTTCTTTTGAGATGTATATCTTTTAATGAGTAGTTCAAAATTTTCTATTACTCAATTAACTCTTCCTAATTCTCATGTTAACTCTCCCTGGTTAAATAACTAGATGAACTTATCACAGCTCCCCCTTAGATGAATAGTTTATGGGAACCCTTTCTGACTTTTGTTAGAACTTTCTTCTTCAGTATATATGACCTATAATTCTGAATGCTTTAAAGTTCTTAGAATCATAAAATGGTTTTTTAATCCCCCTTTTTGTCATAATAATGGAAAAATGTAAGTAAGCTAAGATATTCAGGAACATAATAGAACATAACCAAATTTCATTCATATGAAAGAAACATTATAATGACAGTAGATAAGGATTACATCGAAGAAAATGAAAATTAAACATAAAATGATTCGCAGTTTTCTTCAGTTAGTGGGTCATTAAGGTTTGGAGATTCTACATTGCGAATTATCTGAGTAATTTCAACTGATTCAAACAAGGCAGATAGAACTCTCCCATAAGGAATGTGGAAGTGTGTCTGATTTTTGGATATCCTCATGGTGTCCTTAAGATGGTTGAATATGGTTTTAGGAAGGTCAATCCTATAGTGGTGTGTTAGAAGGAACACCCACACCCTGTCATCATGCGACATGACATCCCTTACTTGCATTATAGGAAGAAGGTTAGTTAGGGAGAATTTGAACCAGATTTTAGGATAGTGGGGGAGATGTTCAGGATTGTATGGTTCATAAGGAATAGAATCATCAAAAAGGGTTTTGAACAAGTTTACCGACCTTAGGTCAGATTGGAACTCTTCAGTGGTGACTCCAGATGAGACACAGCCGGTGGCTTTGACAATGGAAGGGATGGTAACAGAAATGGGGAGTTTGGAAATTTCAGAAAAGATATTGTTTTTATCATCACTGATTCTGGCAAACTTCCAAAACTCTTTTACCAAAACAGGATAAACAGGACCTCGGAGCATGGGAAGTAGTTTGCCCAGTACTGGATTTGAGAGCTCCATATTAATTCTCTTGCATCATCCAAGAGAAAATCAAGATTTGGGTACTTCTTAGAGATGACCTTCTGGTAGTTTTCATCTCCATGGTAGGTCATAGATGACATATTCTGAAGAGGATGGGGAAGATTTGGAAGAGGGATGGAAAGATATTTGATGTTTTTTATTAGATGAAGGTGTTGAGATCTGTTTTAGATCTAATGTTTGTATATGTTGAAGAAAATGAAGAGATGTCAGTTAAGCTATGACAGGATACTAATACACACTTAAGAGACTAGTCTTTTCTCATTAACTTTGGTGAGCATGCAGGAGCAGACAAGATATACTGACATACATTAGTGTTAGAGTCAGATTTTAGTTTGACTTTCATTTATTCAAGAAATGGTTGTTTAGCTAATAATTACGAAATGAATGCAATAATTAAAGTTAACTCAGAGATACAGCACATGCATGGAGAATATGACAGGTAGTGGAGTAGGTGACAACTAATACTAGACATGCAAAAGAGATTTTTAAGTCAGCAGAATTATAAAAGAGAAAGTTTTAGAAAGATCTGACCGTTCTAGATGATAAACCATTCTTCCAACCTTTTTGAGAGAAGTTTCTTCTTGAGTTTAAGTTCTGCATGTTCCTGCTTCAGGTCTTGTTATGTCATGTCTTCATTCTTGATTAATTTGACTACTTGGTTTTAACCATTCTGGATTGAGTCAGCAACACTTGTTTTGAATTTGAATATTTCCATTAAGCGCATATTCTTCTTTCTGATATCTTGAGATTCTTATGAAATTTTGATGTTGATCCACAAAACTCCTTTAGATATGTAGATAATGTTCTCAGAGTATTGAGATCTTTGTCTTGGCATCGTCTGATTATACTGAGTGTTGGAATATGACTTTTATTTTCTACTTAGTGTGTTTTTTCTCCTTCTGAATCTCTCTACACGGTTAAGTGTTTGATCATGAGATCAATAATAGAGCCAAGCTCTGATACCAATTGAAGGTGGAGAAAAACACAAGAAAGGGGGGTTGAATTGTGTTCTTCCAAAAACATATTTCCCTTTCTTTAAAATCTTTTATTTCTTTTAGTGTTTCATTATTTTTATATGCTATGATTTATGTTCCGAAAGCATATTTGAAGTAGCGTTGCATAACCAATGAGACATTCATTTTAACTTCTGTATATTATCAGAACTTCTGACTTGGTTCAGTACAATTCTAAAGACTTCTACGTGGATGTTCTGAGTTAAAAATGAAATGTACAGAAATTAAAATACACAGTCATTTTTATCCTTATTCACCTTCTAAATAATGCTATCTTCAGTCCACCTTCCTCAGTTGATTTGCCTCTCAACATAGGGCTTAATCCACTATAACCAAACTTGATTACATATGCACGATCAACTGTCGTGACTAACAATCTGGACAGCCAACTGTTGTGACTAACTTCCTGCACAGCCAACTGCTGTGACTAACTTCCTGCACAGCTAACTGTTGTGACTAACCCGGCAAAAGCTACCCGCGAGTGACTAACCCCTTGATGACTAAACTGTTCAGTGATCTCAGCGAGATATAACGTTCATCAATCTAGTAACCCTGCACAAGCCAACTGCTCGTGACTAACTGCAATGAACTGTTTAGTGATTTTATCCATAGATATAGCATCCATTGACTCCTTCACAGCTGTTATACCCCAAAATTTGCCCGCATCTTTTTTAGAAAGAAGGTAACAGATTTTTGTCTAAAAATTGGGAGTGTCATATAATCTTGGATTTTATTTCACAAATATCCTGATTTTTATGAATACTCGGTTTTTAGAATTTTTCTTATACAGTACTTTGGTTCGCTGTTGAATTTGTTCTTACGCAAACGCCAATTACTGTTTATCACTTCACACACGCTGTTTATTTGAGATTTATTTGCAGATAAATAGTACTGACACAATTGGTACAAAATTAAATTTTGCAGGCGCAGAGTCCGGGGATTCAGACTGTACTGGTAACGAGTAAATAATTATTAGTTTTTGTTTCCCACTAATTTTTTGTACTATATTCTATTATTTTCAAAATCTTTTCCTTTCTTTTCAAATCTCTTTCTTTCAAAATCAAATCCTAACTTTATTCTATACATCTCTCTTTTCAAACCCTACCATACACTTTCTTTCAAATCCTACTTCCACTCAAATTTTCCTTTTTTGTACGGAATCACTTCATTCCCCAACGTCTCTATCCTTCTTTTCACTCTATAAATACCTCTCATTTTTTCCATAAATTCTCACATCAAATTTCAACTCATCTCTCAAATTTCTACCTCATACTTATTTTCTCTTCTTCCCCGGCAAAAATGGCGAAGGGGATGGATACGTGTTTTCTTATGGTCATCACCGTCTTGGTGGTGATCATGTCCTTTTTCTGTCTGCATAGTCCTGAAAAATGCGGACCTGGGTTGTTTACACTCCCAATCATCTATATGTTGTTATTTATAGCATGGGTTTTTAATCGTCATTTTTAAAGTTTGTCGTATCTTTTGTTTTCAAATAATGTACCGTTTATTTGTCGTATTGTTCATTATATTATGTAATATTTGTACTGTCAGTATTAAATGTCGTACTATCTGTCGTACTGTAGTTTAATTATCCAGATAATATTATGTGTGTTTTCTGCTAATTAAATATTTATTTTTCTGCGCATTAAATATTTTTCAAGGTTATTGTCGGTAATTTCGTTCGCGTGCAGTGTATTTTATTTATTTATTATGTTTTGTGTTTTTCTAAAAACTCATGTAAATAAATTTTCACCATTAACTCAACAAAAAAAAAAGAAAAAATTAACTTTAACTGTTGAATTTTCACTTTAACTGTTACGTTAATGCCTGAACAGCCAGTTGACAGTCAAACCCGCTGATAGCACGATTCTCCGTGTTTTGTACCATCAATCAAATCAATCTTTTACATTTCAAAATTCCAATATTTTTGTTCTATAAGTCTTCTGATAATCACATGATCAGCAGAGACTCAGCACTGCACAAAAATCAGGTACGCTTAACTGTCTCCTACACAAACAGTCCCTAACTAGGGTTTTTGTTTTTTTTAGGAGAACAAGTTTTTTGAAACCTCAAATGGATTTCATGGACCTCCGTATATCTCAAAGTACCACCATACAAATTTTCAAACTTCAATTCGCTCAGACGCACAGTCAGCAACTCAAACAGTCAACAGACGACCAGTTTGACCGAAAAGTCAACAGACAGTAAAAAACGAAATTTTTTGTCAACATCAATATTTTGTCAAAAGATTCATCATTTGATCATTGGTTGATCATAATTCATCAAGGAAAGATCAAAAATCAACAAAACCCTAAGTTTCAAAATTAGGGTTTTCTCCTAAAAAGTCAACTGAACTTTAACCGGCCATAACTCTCTCCTCGTTCATTCAAAAAATTCCAACCAAAGCTTGTTTTGAAGGAAATTCAATTATCTTTCAAATTCAATTGATTCCATGGTCATTGGATTTACCATTTGAAAAATATGAGCTCAGACATTACAGGTCATTTTCAAAGTCAACAAAAAGTGGTTTTTTGTCAAAGGCCATAACATCAAGATAACTTCTCCAAATGAAAAAAAGTTTCCAAAGTAACTTGTAGAGGACATCTTGAGGTTTCTAAAAGGTACAAGAACTCCTTCATATGATAAAAATTGAGGGATTTATGCCTTGTTGAAGTTGGCTATATTTTGGGAAAATGCATGAAACCAACATTGATCAAAAATGTTTTTTTTCCAAAAGGGGCCAACTTTTCATGATCCAAACATGATTCTAACAATGTTAAGGGCCTCCCACGACCAACCTAAGGCCCATGACATTTTTATTTCTTTTTTGGTTTAATTTTATTACATTTAAAGTTAAATTAAAGAAGAAATGGTGAAGGATAATGATACCGTGCTTCATTCTTAAGCTAAAGCCACCAAAGTTGATCAATACTCTGCAGCATGAAGGTACAAAGCAGGCCTAGAGCAAGAGAGACCAAGAAGATCAAGCCATGGTCAAAAATACAAAGATTTTTAATATAAAAAAATCAAAAGTTCAAACAAGCAATCAATGCTTCTTAGCTTCAATTTTCAGCACTTCTTTGCTTATAAATGAAGTAGGATACTTCATCAACACAAGACACACAAAATTATACCAAGAGAATAGCAAAGAAATCCATAAAATTGTCAAAAAAATATCAAATATATGTAATTTTCGTTTTCATATTTCCAGCCACTATCAATACAAAATAATCATTCTATCACTCTTGTATAACATCATAGGTAAGGTTTGAGCTATAGCATGTGATAGAAACAACCTCAAACACATGCATAATCATCTTCCTACTTATAACCATGTAGCTTTCGTTTTCCTATGTGTACTTAACTATAATACAAACTAATCATTTGAATGGACTCATGGCATGATATAGAGTAGATTTGAGTGATTACATGCAAGCTCTAACGTGGTTTTGAAGCTCCACCATTTTTGAGCTTCAAACATGTGAAGCTTTCGTTCTCCATGATGCAAGCTCCAAATGATAAAACTAACACCGTTATCATGTTTAGAAGGGTCAAATTAGGTGATCTGGGTGGCCCTTGTTCTTTTTTATTTTCATTTTGTAGGTCGTTCAAAAGATTGAAAATTTGAAGGAAAAATCTGCAGGAAAATCCGCAGGTAAATCTGCAGCAAAATCCGCAGGTAATATGAAGAAGAAGATGAACAGTAAGTTTGAAAAGTTGACTGCCTGCGTGGCCAGTCTTTGCTTTTCCATTGGTCCACCTTGCGCGCGTGGGACCCAGCCAGAATAATGAATTCTCCTTGAATTCGGTGCACACCATCCACCATCATATCATGCTCCCTCTTTATTACAGCCATCAGATCACACTATTGCTTCATCCAACGCTCTCAAACATGCAGGTTCACCATGGACACTCAGTCCTTTACCACACAGGATCACAGATTTAAATATTTTCTATTTTTATTTGATTTAACTTCTAAAATTATTTAAAAATAGTTTTAAAAATCAAAAAAATATAATAAAAATATTTTTAGGTTTATAAAATAATCTATTAATTTTTGACACAAAAATATTTTATTTTTCTTAATAATTATAATATATTGTTTAATTAATTAGTATATATTTATATAATTGCTTTTTAATTATTTCAACCTATCAAAAAATCAGAAAAAATTTGTTCTTTTTATTAAACTTAGTTTATATATTATAGACTAACTTTGTACATATTTAGAATATTTTTCTCTTTAAGTTTTAATTATTTGTATAATTGTTTATATAATTATATGTTAATTAGCTTAATAAATTTCCAAAACAACTTCAAAAAAATCCAAAAAAATTAGTTTTTATTTTAAAATTAATTAACAAGCAATATGAACATATTTTAGACTTAATTTTTAGGTTTAAATTTTATTTCTACCTTTTTTCTTATTTAATTAAATTAATTATGCATTAATTCTAATTAAAATCAACCATCTAAAAAATCCAAAAATACTTCCTTTTATCTTATTGCAATTTAAATTCCTAGATAAAGTGTATAGGTTGTCAAAATCATGTAAATAGCGTAGTTTACATTTCCCGCACAATCGATGTAATAGCGTAGATTTACTTTTCGCATTTTACATTCCCGCACTTTAAATTCTGTACATATAAAACTGCGTGTATGTCAAAGATAAAAACTGAAGCGTTAGATCACTAACTTCAACGACAAAAATATCTGAATCAAAACACAATCACACTTGCACCTCTTAGGGTAATCCCTCTGTTACTTTTTTCAAAATGAATTCTACTGTTTCAAATGCAAATCCAAACTTTTGTTTGCATCCGGTCAAAGGAGAATTTTCTAAAAGAAATAGGAAAGGACCTTATAAACTTAGGGTAGATCTCCTAATTGCTTGCTCAAATCAAATCAAAACAACAAATGTCTCGTATATCATTGTTTTTTCAAAACAAAACTTTCAAAAAAAGACAACATTTTGTATATATCCAAACAAGGATCATTACGAAATTAAAGATCTTTTTTTCAAAACATCTTTTCGAAAGATAAAACACTTTGTATACATCCGCACAAGGATCATTACAAAGTTAATTTACAAAGGTATTTTAAAACCACATACAAGCATTTCAAGGCAAGACAAATCACCACTAGAAAAACATTAATTAGTGTCGGCCGTTTACCGACGCTAACAGTGAAAAAACGGACATTAATATGTGTGTAGCGTCGGGTTAGCGTCGGTGTCGGGCCTTGGATAAAACATTGGAAGCTAAACAGTAGAGTCGGCCTAAGAGAAGCCGACGCTAAGTAGCGTCCGCCTAACCGAGGTAAAATGGACACTAAAACCACTGACGCTGCGTTTTTTAAAAACATAAAAAGTCTACTATTATCCTTAGTGTTGCACAAGCCGACTCTAAAGTCAACTAATAAAAGTCAACAATTTAATTTAGCGTCCGACGGCCGCCGTTATAGTAAATTCATAAAAGTCAGATTTTCATTTAGCGTCGGCACAACCGACACTATAATCTACAAACATAAGTCAACAAAAACGTTTAGCGTTGTTTAGACCGACTCTAAAGTCAATCAAGGATAGTCAATGCATTCTTTTAGCATCAGCCTGACCGACTCTAAAGTCAATCGAGGATAGTCAATACATTCTTTTAGCGTCAGCCTAGCCGACACTAAAGTCAAAGCCAATCAAGAAAAGTCAACACATTGGATTGGTCTTGCTGTGGTGCATAATATTATACCAAAGTAATGCATAATGTTATACTCTCATTGACCAACATCTTTCAAAGTAACCTAATATGAGAGAAATGTACATGCATTTTAGAGTTGCAAGTTACCTTACAACACCATCCTAAACAACCAGAAATATAAGTATAAAATCATAGTCATTCCAATTTCAAGGCAACATAAAAATAATTAATCAAATATGAAATTCACAACAGATAAAAGTGAAGACACACAAATGATATTACCATACCACACTAATATTCATGATTGCACTGATCATTTCTCATATAACACATGAAGAGAGCAGAATATACATGGAATCATCCTTCAGTCCAATCCACATTCCTTGCAGATAAGGCACCATAAAAATAATTAATCAAATATGAAAATCACAATAGAAAAAAGTGAAAATCACAATAGAAAAAAGTGAAAACACAAAAATGATATTACCATGCCACACCATTCATGATTGCACTGATCCTTTCTCATATAGCACACGAAGAGAGCAGAGTATACATGGAATCATCCTTCAGTCCAATCCATATTCCTTGCAAATCCGTGCTGTCAAAAACTCAACCAAGTAAATGTTAACAAGTTATCATTACACATACTAGTAGTCATGATTTTGTCGAAGAGAAGCAAGAACTAGCATTGAATAAAGGAACATACTTGTTGAATTACATCAAGACCAAACTGTGGAATCACAAGCCATCAGTGTTTATAGCAGTTACGTCTTCAATTCTTACATCTTAGATTCCACCAGACATTTCACTTCATAATGCAACCAAAGCACTATCAGAAGAATGAAAAATAATGCACTAAGGATGAGAAATAATTGAAAATGTTGCATTATCAAACCTGCTGTAAATTGGATAGACAAACCAAGTTGGGGAATTAACCGAAATAAGATTAGATATTTGGATTTGATTAGAGTACATGATATCAATCATGTTTGGTCTAGTGATTCTCAATTCATGCTTGTGGAACTTGTTCCACCAATAAGATCCTTGTCCGTCAATCGTTCCGTTGTTACCTGTAATTACAACATTAGTAAGATTAGTTCCAAATACGAGACTGCTAGACCATCCAACAGGTGTATCTTTATTTCTTCCATAAGATGAGAAAACAGGAAGTTGAGGCCATTCTGATTCATCCTGTGTAAGATAAATACCCCTTAATTGATTATGAAATTTACAAATGATATAAGATAAAAAAACCATCATAGATATATTACCTGAGTTCCAAGAATGACAACATCTTTTTGGAGAAAAAGAGTGAAATGTATTTTGAAGTTGAAGCGTCATGTTAACCATTTACCTGGTGGAACAATTAGTTGTGCAATTTAGCACCTATCAGCCGGAGAAGAGACAACCAGTTTAAGCAATTTCCCCTCACCTTCTGTAACCTTCTGCAATTTTTAATCGATTAATTATCACAAGCACAAAAAATTGGAAGAGAAAGGAACACTATGAATGAAATTTGAGTAACCTGTTATATCGGCAATGATTCTGAAAGTTCCAGAGTTCACACAAAATGCCATAAAAGCAGTTGTACCCCATGTCCTGAAATCAGTTAGACCTGAAACTTGTAAATAGAAGAAAGTAGACAACAAAAATAAAGTAAATTCTATAATAATGTAGCCCACACCTTGCTTGGAGTTTATGTAACATAGACTATATACCACACCTTGCTTGCATCTGAGTAAAAATATTATGTTAAAAACAAATGCAAATAGCCAACTGACTAACCATCTATAAATTAGATAGAGCCTATAAAATTGTATACAAGTTGCTTTAGTAAACATAATATACATATGTTTAGATAGAGCCTGTAAAATTGTAGCAAAAATTCATAGAATTAACAACCACTAACATTTGTCATTTCAAAATATCATACAACCTTCCTGATACAAAGATACAAAGTAGCACATTCGATGTAATATTATCCTAATACTGCAAAGTTGATTCAAAATGCAAAATAAAGTAGTCATAGCTACAACAAAAGTCACCCCTAATAACTCAGATTACATTTAAGATGAAGTCCCAAAAAACATACAAAAAAGTTTTGAAATCCGAGATGAATTCATTCTGCTAAGAGTGAAAGATCAAGCTTCATCTAAGGACAAATCATCCAAATCGTCATCATAATGATGACGATGTGATCCGCTAACTTTAGCGTCAATTTTCTTCATCATAAGTTCCTTCCAAGCATTCATCTCACTCTCCATCCTCTGTGCAGTCTCGGTAGCAGTTTTTGCAGCCTCGGTAGCAGCTCGAATAAGTTCGTTAGCCTCTTGTAATCGGGCAGTTGCAGCCTCAGCAATTTGTTCAGCTCTAATTCTAGCTGCTCTTTCAGCTTCTAATGAAACCCCGAACATAGAGTGGTGAGGAGTTTGAGATTGTTGGGTAAAAGTTTTTGATCCACGTTTTAGATTAATAGCAAAATCTGCCGCGCCATAAACCCGACCACGGCTACGGCCCCCAGCTGCCTCTGTCCATAGCTGATTTACACGCTCTCCATCTACCACTTGAACATCATTTCCATTCCCTTCTTCTGTTGGCTGAAGTTCTGCATCATATTTCTCTCTAAAAGCTTTCTGTATAATAGAAAAAGTAGCTAACATGTTAGCTTAATCTAGAGTCATCAAGCTTGTAATTACAAACATAAAAATTTACGAGAACTTACATAAAGTATACATATATTATTACATAAAATCAAAGTATGCATATATTAAATAGCATAAAAGCGAGGTAAAAGTCCAGTATAGTTCTCAAATCAGGCTTTAAAAGTCCAAAACCAGACATGACAAGTTTAACCACAAGGTTTATAGAACTACAAGTGGAAAAAGTGCGTAGAAATTTCCTAGCAACTGTCTTGATATTTACAGAACTACAAGGATTACTCAAATAAGATATTTTAATATTAGTTGTTTGTTGTCCTATCTTATCCAAGTGGAGAAGATGCAGCCCCCATATCCTAACCTGCAATGCCTAAGGTATATGAATAATTCCCAATTCTAGTGACCAAGTTCTATCATAAAAACCTAAAGCTTAGCTCACATTTTCTCAAACCCAAACCAAAGATCACAACAATCACTAAACCACCAAATTCACAGCACTAAACACCTTTACATCACTTATATGTTAGAGACAAGGTCGGCAAAATAAATGATGTGAATGACTACTTAAAGAAAGTATCATACATGTATTTGTTCAAAGAAAAATTATATTGCACAACTTAGGACAGAATACAACTTTGGTGTATGACCCTAATCACCAAACTCAATTAGACAAAATATTGTCCAGTTAAAAGTCATCATAAAAGTGCGGTCAATGTTGCAATGGATAAGTGACCACATTGATTATAAATTCTTTTGAAAGGTTGCAATTCACAATTACACAAAATATGCATATAGAAAGACTAGTGAACTATAAAAGGAAGACTAAAATTTAAAAGAAAAATGCAGCACAATATAAACTTTGCAGCACAAACAGTAACATTTACGAAAAACTTACGTAAGTAGATGCAGCACGATTGTCAACCCATTCACCATTTTTCCTCTTATGCGTTTTTAAAAATAACTCATCGGGGCGCAAATCCCTTTGAAGTTCATGTGACTACAAATAATCAAATAAGTAAATAATCAATATAGAATACGAGTAAAATTGTCATGATATAAAAAATCTTCACAATAATTATTATTTCTTAGGATTTTATTACTTACAAGTTCAAGTGCAACATCAAGATGAGCCTTACGGCCTGAGGTGTGGACTGCTCCGCCTCTAGCGGAAGCTCGATTTATCTTGTTTTGAGAAGACACAGCCAAGAACTCAGGCTCTTTCCAATGATTTTGAAGACCAACCCAAGCTTCATCACCAATCCATGGGGGTTGAATCCCTTTTTCCCTCGCCTTCCCCATCATGTCGTTTAATCGTTTTCTTCCTTTTTTTTCAAATCTGGAATAGACAATTGCATGATCGCAAGGATCCCACGAAACCTTATCCTGAAAAAAATTAACATCACATTATTAATATTTTATTCATATGGCAGAAGGGACATAGATCCTTCAAATATGATATCAAGATGTTCTATGAATTTTCATATTCTATCAATCAATGAGAATGTAGAAAGGATCCTTCACATTTTATTCATACGGCACAACGAACATTAATATAAGGCACAAATGACATATTTTATTCAATATATTCAGTATGTACAATTTTTTATTCATATGGCACAAAGGACATATTTTGTCCAGTAGTCCCTAATTTCACTATTAAGTGGATCCAAACTATATCTTAAAATTCAACATTTATCCATATAACTAAGAGACAACTCATAATTAAATATGCTTACTCCAAACCACTTAAACCAGTCAGCTTTCGTATCACGATCGAGTTCAGTCCAGTGATGTATAGGTTTAAAGAATTGTTTGCGTATAGCATATTTAATTGCATCAGCAACTTCTTTGGCAGGAGCCAGCCTGCAAAATATTGAAAGATTCAACTACATGAATAAATAGAAATAAGTATGGCTGAAGCACATAACATTACAATATATATTAACATGTTATTAACATGTTATTATTAAGAAATGGTACACAACACCAATTACAATATATATGACTTACCCTGTACCATATGGTTTTATAATAACCTTCCCATTTTCATCTAGTGTTGGCACAAGAGGGGTAACATTTTCTTGACCCACTGCCTCATCCTCATCATCATCCACATCATCATCCACATCTTCCTCCTCTACCAAATTTGAAGGGCTACCCGTTGTTTGAAGGTTTACACTTTGAGGGCCAACCATTGTTTGATGGCTTAAAGTGGGAGTAGGCATAAACCTAGATACCTTAGAGGTAGCGGCATGAACAGGTGCAGGTGTTGGTACTGATGCAGTATGAGCAGTTGATGCATTCTGCACGAATGATGTTGGGGTAACTGGTGTTGGCACCGACGATGGAACCTGCACGGACGATGTTTTTCGAGCTGGTGTTCGCGTCGACGATGCAGCTTGCACGAACGATGCTGTTTGAGCCGGTGTTCGCATCGCCGATGCAGTCTGCACATACGATGTTGTATGAGCTTGTGTGGGCGCCGACAATGTTGTTTGAGCTTCTGTCTGTGGTGCTACTGTTGTATGACCAGGTTTCGTAACAGTATGCTTCTTGTTAATTTTGCGATTTCTTTGTTCTTGAAGTTTTCCTGGTGCTAATACCTTAGATTTTCCACCTCTTTTAATCATCTGTTGTCATAAAAAATAAAATTATCAGTAAAAAATAAAGGAACTTAGCAGTAAATGGTGCCACAAAGGGAGTGGAAGTTTGATTTTCAAGAACAAAAATGTCAACAACATTGTAGTAGTCAATAGCCCATGCAACTTCCCACATTGCATCAGATTTGTTTAATTACTTTTAGGTGCATAATTTTTTTTCTTTTTTGCAACTTAATTTTGTTAGAAAGATTAAATTAGAGAGTACAATTAATTTGAATAAATTGGATATTTATCATACTAAAAAACTAAAAATAGACAATGTGGTAGCCTAAAGATCCAAGTGTGGGTCGTGTTTGCAATCCAATACCAACAGGAAGCTTAAGTCAAAAGAGAACCAGATTGAACACTGCTACACAGTAGACAATGTTTACATTTTGACTGAGTTGGAAACACCAACAAATAGCCCAAAAAACAATTACTACACCTCAACAAAAAACAATGCAAGACTGTAACAACAAAAAACAATTGCAAGATTGTAACAATTGCATTTCTACAATAGAATTAATGATCCCTTCTTTTTGTTTCTATTTGAACCCTTAATCACGTTGCAAAACGCTTCTCTTCATCAATGTCCTCTATCCGCTTCACTAGGAGAACAATCAAAAATCTCTTCGAACTCATCTATTTGTGAGTTGTCATGCAAACAAGATATTGATTCAATTTCTACATTGGGTAGCACAGGTAACATCCCATCAGATTGATAAGGATCTTCATCCTCTTTGTTTTCAATCTCCACGCGACCCCTTGGTTTTGTGGTGATTGCTGCACACCATCCACGCATATCTCTACACATTTCTGGATGGTAACAGAATACTGATCTCACACACTCATGATGCAATTAACTTTTTAGTTATTCTGTAACACTATTAAACTTGATGCATGCAATGATTATTTCAGCAGTTTTCACTAGTTTATTGAAAGACTCAATGGAAACTTTTGATTTTTGTTAATCATATTTTTGTTGAGGTAGGAATCAAATTGAAGGGTTATAGACTTAGCCACAATTCATGCACTCTGTAATTTACAGATGATGACACTAGATGGGTTCTCATTTCTCAGCTGGATATATATATTTGGTAATGTGTGGGATTCAATCTGAAGACCAACACATGCTACATGAGCAAACACAATAGAAACAATGTGGATAAGCATTATTTTTCAAAACAAGTCTAAAAACTCATGGACAACAAAAAGTTTAGACTAATTATATTTGGTCCAACTAAGTGTTGTTGAAGTTGAATCAGGCGGAGGCAGATTAATTCAACTAAACAAATTTTAATTTTAAATGCTTGAAAATCAGTATGTGCTAGCATAATTAATGCCATTATTTATGTTCCAAAAGGGAGATTCTTATGGCTCGTGAACAGTAAGGTAATATTTAAAAAAATATTGATGGTTTATTATAGTATTGTTAATCCTTAAAACATTAACTTATTTAATTCTTTTAAAATAATAAAAACATTTGTACAATAGCCAAGTTACATTGTCCATACTATAGGGCCACCTTTATGCAAATGCTCCCCTGTTAGAGAATTTGGAAGATCAAGTTTCCTTATTTTTTTTGTTGTATCAAACACTTTTGGGTCACATAATATCACACACTTATAGGTGGTCATCAGTTTCAATGTTGCAACTTGCAGCCTCTAGTTAGTTTTGTACATTATATTTGCTGCATATTTTATTTCTAACTTCAATTTCTTTGTTTGTGCAGGAAGAAATAGATATTATTACAGTGAGAACTACCCTAAAAGATTTACTATAGTATTCTCTCTTTCATTCGGCTGCGAGTTGTATCAAATAGACAGAGAGGTTTTATTGCAAAATATTTTTTGAGCACTTTGTAAATAGTTTTGTCACTTTATTTGTATAATGCATCTACCTTTCTAGTGTAGGGTTTATCTGATACAGGATGTGATATTAACATAGTATTTTAACATATATTTATAATAATACACTCATTCTCATTGGTTCAATTATATATAACATCAAATTATGTGTCAAGTTATAAAATTCTGTGACATACAACCCCTCGATTCAATTACTGACGCTTCAGTTTGGTTACAAATTAACAAACAATTCACCAAACTACGGTGTCGGTTCAGCCTAACTTTAAATAAATTGTAACGATTCAACAACAGAGTATTATTAGGGTCAAGAGTAGGGATGACTAACCTTGGTAAATAGTTGTCTTTGATATATGTCTACAACACCAAGAATTAAGATACGTAAGTAATATTACGAGAGAAACCTGAAAGCAAAGTGAAATATGTGAGAAAACAGTAAACAATTAAGATTTATGACAATTAAGGTTTAAGCTTGTTTTATAATCAGTAAAATCTTTCAATCTTATGTTATTTATTCACATCGAGTATGTATGTTTTATGATTTGTGTGTGAAACATATTCACATCAATAGTTGTTGTATGTATTAAAGAAAGCAATGACAAGTGAAGCTTATGGTTTGCAAAGAAGAAAAAGGTGGAAATGGTAATCAAAACTACTATACACTAACACCAGCAGTACTAGAACATATGACATGTCCAAGAGACATTATTCTCAACTTATTCTAATATGTTTTCTATGATAGACTTACAATAATACAGTATGACCGCATTCCCTCTTTGACTAATGAAATTAGTTTATACACATAGGCTTATATAATAAGCATTTATTTAAAAAAATTCAATTATATAATAAGCGTTTATCTAATAAGCGCTTAATTAAGCTGATTACCCAGCTGCACCCTAAAATAATTCATCAGCAAACAGTAGATTCGTCTATTTGAATTCCATGACCTATCCATCGTAGCTACATCCTTTTTTATTTTGTACAACAGCTACCCTCACTCATTCAAGATAAATTCCAAATCAACAGTAAGTCACTTGAAATCAAACAAATTACAAATCATATCAACAGTAGGAACATAAAACATAAAAACGATTACAATAGTGGTTAGAGAGAAAACAAAAAACATAAAAACGATTACAATAGAGGAAACTACAAGAACCTAATTCTTCAAAAAAATATAGAATACAAGAACCTAATACTTAATAATATAAATAAATAACAATGGCGATGAATGAAAAAAGATCTTTACCTGCGTAACCAATTCGGAAAAGCCTCCTGCAATCCCGCTTCTCGAGCTAAATTCTGATTAGGTAACAATCAGTTGAAAGAAAGAAGAATAAAACCAGATCTATGAGAGACAGAAAGAGAGAGATTCTTAAATTACATGAAAAACTCACAAATATCAAGCTCTTCAAACATAGTGACATTATCGATCAACAAAAACCAGAATGCTCACTCTAAAATGTTAATGACTTTCATTCTACCACTTAAAGTATCATTCAATGAAAACCAAAATGCTTTTCATTCAACAAAAACCAGAACTTTAAACTTACTTCAAAACAACAATCAACTTGCAATGAACAGCTGCTTCATCATGCATCCACGAATCTGAGTTCTTGAAAACCGACATTCAGAAAACATAAAACCTATCATTATATCATAAAAACAAACTAGAACTCCATGGAAATGACTTGAAAAAAACTCAACACAGAACTCGAAACAGAAGCGTTACCTTTGAATTAGGGATTAGGGCTTCACTGATTTTGGGAATCGAAATAAACGATTGGAATCTTCAAATCAACAAGTCATTAAACGAAACATTCTTCAATTGGAACCAGGGATTCACAAATTTGATGAATGAATTAGGGTTTCACGATTAAGGGTTTACGGGTTTTAGAGAATCACATGGTTTTGGGAATTTCAGATTTTAGAGATTCTTGGTTGATTATTAGATTCACGGATTAGGGGAAGAGGAGAAGAAGATTAGGGTTTCTGAGAGAAATTCTGAAATGAGGGTATATGAGAAAATAGAGAGGGAAAGTGAAAATAACGTGAGAGGGAAAATGAAAATATCTAAGAGGGAAAGTGAAATGAAAATTATTTATTGAATATTTTATTAAAATTAAAATCTATGTTAATATATAGAGTCAGTGAGCCGACTCTAAATTGTTTATTTAAATAATATTTATAACTAAACTAAAAATAACTATATATTTTATATAATAGAGTCAGAAAAACTTACACTAAAAAAAAAATTTTTTTTTTAATACTAGAGTCGGTAGGACTGACTCTAAGTAATTTAATTGAACACACTACAAATTAAATTATATACTATTTAAAAATATTTTTGCTACTTAGAGTCGGCTAGGCCTACGCTACGTAAAAAAATCATTAGTTAAAAAATATATCCCAACATAGAGTCGGTTAGTGTGGGGAAAGCCGACACTATTAGCGTCGGTGTCGGTGGCCGACTCTAAAATAGGTGGCTAAAAAGGCATTTTCTAGTAGTGAATGATTCAAACAAGTGAGTTAAGCAATTAAGAGCCCATGGATAACCATGGATACAAAGGGGTGCTAATACCTTCCCTTTGTATAACCTACCCCCGAACCCAAAATCTCTTAAAGGTCTTTTTCTGTTTCTTCTATAAACCTTTCCTTAATTGGATAAAATAAAAGTCGGTGGCGACTCTCTGATTTTCAAAACTCAAAAACAAAAGAAGAGTCAGTTCGTATCTCACGCGAGATATAAAAAACCGAGGGCGACAGAACTGGCGACTCTGCTGGGGATATTCAAAAAACAAAATGTTTTCAAAAGGGGTTACCTTAGAGTGTAGATCACTTCGATGTTTTCAATTGCTTGTCTTGATTTTTCTATTTTTTCAAAGGTTTGTTTGGGTATTTGCTTGTGTGAAAGATTCTAACCCGAATCTCGAGATACCTTAAGTATGTGACAATAGACCAAGGAAACTGTACGGCATGTACCGATACGGTTGATCTGGTAGTCACCGTTAGTGCGACACTTTGGTTTATACTGATATCCCTTGAAAACGATCAAGGAGTATGTTAGGCTTCCGAAATGTCATTAAACACTAATTTGTCTTAGAACCTTTAGTTGAACTTGACTTGTGGCCTATTAAGTGACTAGCTTTGAAATTGATCGAAGTTAGTTATCCTCGAGGAATGTTTTGATCGGCCGTTCGAGTGCCGTATTGAGATGTTGTCTCCAAGGATCATAGAACCCGAATACTATTTTAAGACAGGTTTTAACCAACTTAACTTCAGTGGGGAGGGTATCACCTATCAACCTCATGCAAGCCTTTAAACCTAAGGCTATTGTTTGATTTGTTTGTGTGTGCCACATGTTTGACATCATGACATCATAAGCATCATAAACATATCATTTTCTCATTAATCATTTCAAGGATCGAAGAGTTTACCTTTATTCTATTGTTACAGGTAATGGCTCCCGCTACCAGAGATTATGTCCGGATCAACATTTCAACAGTACCATCTGAACTTAAGGACTTAATATCAGAATTTCCCAGAAATGCTCAATTCACTGAAAAGCACGGTCACCTACTCCATTTGGTTACCTCAAAATTTGAAGAAGACATGATACGGGTCCTGTTCCAGTTCTTTGATCCCGAACATTGTTTTACATTCCCTGATTACCCGTTAGTACCCACTTTGGAAGAGTTCTCTGAACTGATTGGGTTACCTGTTCGAGATCAATTACCTTTCACTGGTTTAGAAAACATTCCAAAACCTGAAATCATTGCTGCTGCCTTACATTTGCGAAAGTCAGAAATCGAGTCCAATTGGGAAACAAAGAGTAGAGTCAAGGGTTTGCTTGCTAAGTTCTTAATGGAAAAGGCTCGATTACTACTAAAAAACAGAAGTTACCTAGCTTTTGAAGAAGTTGTGGCTCTTTTGATTTATGGGTTGGTTTTATTCCCTAATCCCGACCAGTTCATAAGTGTACACATTATCAACATTTTCTTAACCTGCAACCCGGGGTACCTACCTTGCTGGGAGACATTCTACATTCTCTACACACTCGTACCATGAAGAAACAAGGAACTCTTATGTGCTATGTACCACTGCTGGCTAGATGGTTCACATTACACCTTCCCCGATCAGTGTTGAGAAACGAACAAAGAATGCAATGGTCTCGCAGGATTATGTCTTTGTCTCATTCAGATATCCGGTGGAACAACTTCTTTCAAAGAGACATCACTATCATTGACCATTGTGGAGAGTACCCTAATGTGCCACTCCTTGGCATCAGGGGAGGCATCACTTACAACCCCTCTTTAGCTTTGCGCCAATTTGGATATGCACGAAGAAACGGTCCTCATGATATGATTATCCGTGGCATTGTGTTCGACTACGAAGATAATTCCCAAAGATATTGACGAAGGTTTATACATGCGTGGGGCAGTGTCTACAAAATAGAAAGCAAGACTTTAGGACAATGGAACTCTATTCCCATGGAGCCTTACCTCAAATGGGTGCGGGCTCGTGCTCAGAAGCTCATCATGCCATATCCCGCTATTCTACCTGTGACTATTGAGCCAGAAGTCGAAGGGGACGAACCTCGAGTTGTTCTACATCCGGACATGCCGATTGACCTGGAAGAGCTGCAGAAATCTTGGGTTCAACTAAGAGAAGAAAGAGACACCTTCAAAGCACACTGTCAAGATTATGAGAGGAAAGTGTTGGAGCTCACCAGACAACTCCAGGAAGAACAGCAGATCAACACATTCCTGGGTGCAAAGAGAAAGCGTCCATGTGAGGCTTGAGGAATCCTTTATTTTCTTTATTTTATTTTGTAAAGCCCGAAAGAGGCAAAGAAAAAAAAAGAAAAAAGAAAAAAAAAAGAAAAAAAAAGAAATAAATTGTTTTGACTAATAAATGTTTGTTTCTCTTTTAAACAAATCTAAATTCTAAGATCCTTGAAAACATTGCATATGCATTTCATTCATAAACATTGCATAACAGGTTCACATAACAGGTGTCTCATCTCCTCGCTGTTTATTTCAGTTAGAAGAGATGGATTCCGAAACAAGCGTCAAGGATCTCGAAGCACAGAACGCCCAAGTTCAGATAGCAATTCTGGAGCTAGCAAAGGGGCAACAAGAACTGAAAGCCCTGATAATCAAGAAGAAAAAGAAGCCCAAAGGATCTGTAGGCTTAAGTCACCTTGCAAGGAAGGTCAAAGTCCCAGTCAAGAGGTCCAAAAAGGCGCCGATCCCTGAAATAGTCGGTGAAGGTGATCGAGAAGACAATCACAGCAACCAGGGTTCTGCCAAACCCTCCCTCTCTTCTAACGAAGAAGATTATCATTCCGAAGACGAACAGGGTGATGACAAATACCAGCAGTTGGAAGAACGCATGAAAGCTATGGAGATACAAAAAATACCTAGTTTAGACTTCAAAGATCTTGGACTCGTCTCAGATATTGTTATTCCTCCAAAGTTCAAAGTTCCTGTCTTTGCAAAGTATGATGGAGTTTCTTGCCCAAAACTACATCTGAGGTCCTATGTGAGGAAGATACTACCTCATACAGCAGATAACAAATTATGGATTCATTTCTTCCAGGAAAGTCTGTCGGGTACACAACTCGAGTGGTACTACCAACTGGAAAGTGCAAAAGTTCACACCTGGGAAGATTTGGCTGCTGCTTTCTACAAACAGTATCAATACAACACTGACCTTGCACCAACCCGTACTCAACTACGGGGCATGTCTATGGCACAAAAAGAAAGTTTCAAAGGGTATGCACAAAAGTGGAGAGGTCTAGCTGGAAGGGTTCAACCACCCTTATCTGATCGCGAGCTGGTCGACATGTTCATGGGCACTTTAACTGGCCCTTTCTATAGTCATTTGCTGGGAAGCTCGTCGTCAGGTTTCACTGACCTGATATTAACTAGAGAGCGTGTCGAAAGCGGTATTCAAAGTGGAAAAATTAAAATAGGTTCCTCCTCTGGTACTACAAAAAGGCCCATCGGTGGGAGAAATGAAGTCAATACAATGCACAGTCAGAAAAGTCGCAAGAGTGAGCATCACCAATCTGTAGGGGTTGTTCTGATCTCCGCATCTGCACCTCAAAAAGATCAACCGCCAAAGTATACGCGTCGACCAGATGCACCAAGAAGAAACTTCACCAGAATCAATATGCCAATCTCTCAAGCATTGCAGCACTTGTTAAAAGCAAATCTGATCACATTGAAAGACCCTCCAAAGAATGTCAACACTTCCTCTCTGAGTTATCGCCCCGATGCAACATGTGCATACCATTCTAACTGTCCAGGACATGACGCAGATCACTGTTGGGCCCTGAAAAATAAAATACAAGACATGATAGATGCTGGGGAAATTGAATTCGATCCTCCAGAGACTCCAAATGTCATCACTGCACCTATGCCAAAGCACGACAAGACCGTTAATGCTATCATAGACACTGTTTACATCTATGATGTGAGAGAATTTTCAACTCCGCTCCTTGAAGTCAAAAGAAAGCTAATACGAGCTGGTTTCTTTCTAGGTTGTGACCCTGATTGCTTTTATTGTGCACACCTACACAATGGTTGTGAGAATCTGAAAATAGGAATTCAAAAGTGGATGGATCGCCGTATCATTATGTTTGAAAGGCTCCCTTCTATGGATGATTTATGCGAAGTTTTTTCAAATGGGATAAGAATAAAGGACGTCTCAGTGGTTTCTAACATACCATTGAAAATCCCTACCAAAACTCCTTTCAAAATTTCTGCTACACCCAAAGTGGCATCTGTAATCATCACCAGTCCGGCCCCATTTCCATACTCCTCAGACAAAGCTGTCCCGTGGAGTTATGACACTAATGTTTATGTCCATGGAGTTAAACAAGACACCTTGACTGAAGAGGCCATGAATTTTACTACTCCAACTGTTGATAATATTGTGGGTACTAGTAAGATTACGAGAAGTGGAAGGATCTTTTCACAAGAAATTTCTCCAAATGTTGCTACTATTCCAGTTCAGGTCCCAATTCCTAATCAAGATATCAACGCTCGAGGCAAGGAACCTGTAACTCGGTGAACTGACTTTTATTTTTAATATGCAACAATGTTGCGGTGAGCATGAGTCGCCACCGACTTTTATTTTGTCCAATGTTAGGAAAGGTAAAAAGTACAGAAAAAGACCTTTTTTGAAAGAAAACGGGCTCGGTGGGTAAGTTATGAAAAGGGAAGGTGCAAGCACCCTTTTCATCCGTAGTTATCTACGGGCTCTTAACTTGCTTAGCTCATATTGTTTGTTTGTTTTGAAAGGAGCATAAGGACTTTAGCGTAAATGCGTAGTCTTAGTTTTTTTGAAATGATATTGAAAAGATATTTTTATTGAGCTAGGCAGTTTAAGAGCACTACCCTATTTAACTGGTCTTTTTCTGTAAATTTTAAAGTTCCCAGGACTATCCATACTATATAGGAGTAGGTAGTCCTTGTTATATTGGACGTGCGGGTCATCGAAGGGTCATCGAGGTCGTTTTGAAGGCAACAGATAGAGGTACCTTTAGCAATATTCGAAGGGACAATCATTGTTTCGTAGGCAACCATCCGAGGGACTAGATCATATTATCGTAGGCAACATCGTGGGTCATCGAGGGGCTTATGATCTTTACAATGATTTTTAATCGAGGGACTTTGCTAATTGGTAACTCTATATTCGAGGGACACGACCTTATAATCGAAGGCAACCAAGAGGGACGTACCCTAGAGGTGAGTGAGTGCAAGTGTATTGGATTCAAATATTTAATCTTGAAATTAGCGAGCTAACGTTTGTTTAATTATCTTGCCATACAATCCTAAGCATACATCTAGCAGTTAAATATATAAAGAAAATAAAGTGCGGAATGTAAAGATCTTACGCTATTACATGGCTTCGGGGAGGGGATTACATAATCAAAAATGGGGAATAAAACTTATTACAAACCTAAATGAAAATTAAAGCAGGAAGTAAAAGATTAATAGGTACGAAACAAGATGGGACTTGCGAATGTCCACATGAAAGTATGATTGCTCAAGATAGTACCTCGCAAAAACACCAAAATATTAGTACAGATATATAAAATGATGTATGAGAGATGGTAAAGAATACACACAAATATTCTTCAAAACTAACTAACAAAATTTAGAAATGAGCATGGTAAATTCTAAAAAAAAGAGAATTGAAATTATATAACATATTTTTGTGTTTTTAAAAAAAAATATAAAACTCTAATTATTAACATGTTTTATGTTTTTTTTTAATGATAATAGAAAATAAAATCTAATTCTAAAATGTTTTTTTTTTTACTTCTTTTTTTTTTCTCTTATTTATTTCTTAATTTTTTTTTTATTAACGGCCATTATGAGTTTGTAGAATGGGCATGTGGTTCATGTTTGTTTTATAATATCCTAACTTATATCTATACTACTTTGATTTTGATCTTAAAGTTTTTTATTTTAATATCATTTAGTTTGTTTAGATCATGCATTTTTGTTTAAATTCGTAAAAGTCAAAAGTTAAAAAAAAAAAGTGTATTTTGTAAAAAAAATTCTCACTTTCCAAAACTATGAGACCAAGTTTTAATGGTGATTAAGGCCAATGAATAAGCTTGATTTGGCTTCTAGAAACCTCTCAAAATGGACACGTTTTTGTGAATAAAATATAAATAAAGTGAGAATTTTTTTTTAATAAATAATAAAAACGAAAATTAAAATTAAATGATTAAAAAAAACTTATATTTATTATTTTTGTGATTTTTTTTAATATAAATGAAAATAAAATTAAAACTTTAGTTAGAAATAAATAAAAGAAGAAAGTGTTAGAAGTGGGATTTGAACCCGAGACTTTGTACTTTGCAAACCTTACCTCCTTACCAACTGTGTTATATTATTTGTTCGAACTAAAAAGCCAATTGAAAGTGTATGAAGTATCGGTCAGCATTTTGCTATTTAAAATATAAATAATTTAAGAGTAAACTATTATATTTAAAAAAGACTTTAAATCAAATATTTATAAAATTCAGGATGTCAATGTAAATGAACCCAATATTTTACAAACATTCAATTTTGAAAATAATTTCGAATTTTTGAAAAGTGTGGGCAAATTTTGGGGTATGACAGAACCACTAGTTGAACCAGTTCAAGTACCGGTGGAAGTCACTATTGAAGATCCGTCGAGGCAAGAAATGGAGGAAATATTGAAAATCATCTGCAAAAGTGATTACAATATTGTCGAACAACTGGGGCACACTGCTTCAAAAATCTCAATGTTGTCTCTGCTAAAGTATTCAGAAGCTCATGCCAAGGCCCTGATGAAGTTCCTGAAAGCTGCACATGTACCACAGGAGATTTCAGTCGATCAATTTGAAAATTGTGTTGCCAGTCTAACAGTGAATAACGGTCTTGGTTTCTCTGATGCTGATTTAACCCCTGCTGGGAAAAATCACAATAAAGCCCTGCACATCTCTATTGAATGTAACGACACTACTCTGTCTCATGTGCTGGTAGACAACGGTTCCTCTTTGAACGTGTTACCAAAAGCAGTACTGGAAAAACTTGACTTCGAAGGAGTTGTGTTACAACCAAGCGATGTTGTGGTAAGAGCCTTCGACGGGTCAACAAGAACAGTGTACGAAAAAGTGAAGCTCCCAATCAGAGTGGGCTCTCAGATCTTTGATTCTACCTTTTATGTAATGGAAATCCATCCAGCATATTCCTGCTTACTAGGACGCCCATGGATACATGGGGCAAACGCTGTAACTTCTACCCTGCATCAGAAGTTAAAGTATCCGGTAAAAGGCAAGGTCATCACAGTTTATGGCGAAGAAGAATATGTGGTTAGCCATCTGAGTAACTCCAAGTATGTTGAGATGGATGGAGAATTCATCGAAACTCCCTGCCAATCTTTTGAGGTGGTTCCTCCAGATGTCTCTACTGCCAAACATATTTCTGCTACTCCTGAACAAAAGTAACTCCAACTATGGCTTCTCTCAAAGATGCCAAAGATGTGATCGAAGAAGGTGGTTGCACAGTGTGGGGGCAACTCCTTGATGTGCCTTACAAGTTCGATAAGCTAGGTCTGGGCTATGCTGATGGAACTCAAAAGAACGATCAAAGTCCTTGTTCTGGAGGATTAATGTCACATTTCATCAGCCAAGGAGTGAATGCTATTGAAGCCGATGGAATGATCTTGAACCATATTATTCAGCAATATCCAAATGAAGTTCCACCTGTTTCCATGGAAGTTTGGGATACTTTGGGAGAACCAAGCGGCAAGTACGACTTTCTAGTGAAGTACACTGCACCTCAGAGTTCTTTTATTGCCATTGAAGACATTGTCCCAACTGGATGGGATGATCAGTTCGAAGATTGCAAAAGTTTTACAAGTTCCATTATTGAGCAATACCAAAGTCCACCTAGTCCAAAAGAAGTCTGGGATACACTAGGAGAACCAAGTGGTAAGTATGACTTTATGGTGAAGTATTCCGCTCCCCTGAGCTCGCAGATCGCTATTGAAGACATCACCCCAACTGGATGGGACAACCATTTCAAAGACAATATGACATTCACAAGCCCTGACACTCCCTAAGAAGCCTGGGAAACACCAAATAACGAGAATGATTTCCTGACGCAGTACGCTGCTCCCTAGAATGCACAAGTCTCCCTCAAAGACATCATTCCAACTGGATGGGACGATCTTATCGGATATCTCTCTCAGCCTACAAAAGTATCTCAGCCTGGGCTCTCATATCCAGCAGAGTATCTTGCTCATCCTGAAGGATCAACAGCTCATTTCCCCACTAAAGAAATCAATGTTGTGGAAGATGAAGAAGACAACTGCAACTGGAGCAGCTGGGTATTCCCTACTCACAACAATGGATTGAACAACTGGGAAGCTGAAGATGTGATCTCCTTTGATCAGGAGTAAATGCAATTTCCTGTTTTCGTTGTTTATATGTGCAAAGATAAAAATGGTTCCTGTACTATCGAACCATGAACTTAAAAGCCAGGTGCCTTGCCCGAAGCACGCTGGTCCTTTTTATAAGGGTTTGTCATACCATGATCATGTTCATTCAATAAAATCATGGGACGTTTGCATATTCAAAATTTTGTGATCCTTTTTCTTTCTTTGCTTTATTCATTTTCAAATAGCTATGTGTTCTTACACACACCCACATAATAAATGCAGATTCACATTCACTCTGGATCCTGTTGATAACGATTCTGCTATTGCCAGTCATGACTTTGAAAATCCGATCTACCAAACTGAGGACGAAAGTGAGGAAGATTGTGAAGTACCAAGGGAACTTGCAAGGCTATTAGAACAAGAGGAAAAGACTATACAGCCGCATGAAGAGCCAATTGAGGTTATCAACCTGGGCAGTGACGAAGAAAAGAAAGAAGTCAAGATAGGGGCTGATTTAGAAGACAGTGTCAAGCAAAGACTGATTCAAATGTTACAAGACTACGTTGAGATATTTGCTTGGTCCTATGAAGATATGCCTGGTCTCGATACGGATATTGTGGTTCATCGCCTGCCAATCAAAGAAGGTAGCACTCCAATTAAGCAGAAGCTGCGAAGAAGTAGGCCCGATATGTCCAAGAAAATCAAAGACGAGGTTGAAAGCAATTCAATGCTGGCTTTCTGAATGTTGTGAGTTATCCTCCATGGATAGCTAACATCGTGCATGTGCCTAAAAAAGACGGGAAAGTCAGAATGTGTGTAGACTACAGAGATCTGAATCGGGCAAGCCCCAAAGATGATTTCCCTTTACCTCACATCGATGTACTAGTTGACAATACTGCCCAATGCAAGGTATTCTCCTTTATGGATGGATTCTCAGGGTACAATCAAATCAAGATGGCGCCCGAAGACATGGAAAAAACAACCTTCACAACACCCTGGGGAACCTTTTGTTACAAAGTAATGCCCTTTGGTTTAAAGAATGCAGGAGCAACATATCAGCGCGCAATGGTAGCTCTGTTCCATGATATGATTCACCAGGAAATAGAGGTTTATGTCGATGATATGATTGCAAAGTCCAACACCGAAGAAGAACATCTGGGTCATCTGCAGAAGCTGTTTGACAGACTCAAGAAGTACAGGTTGCGACTGAATCCGAACAAGTGTACCTTTGGAGTAAGATCCGGTAAACTCTTAGGTTTCATCGTCAGCAGCAAGGGTATTGAAGTTGATCCTGCCAAGGTCAAAGCCATTCAAGAAATGCCCATACCCCGTACCGAGAAACAAGTCAGAGGATTCTTAGGACGTCTGAACTACATAGCCAGATTTATTGCCCATATGACTACTACTTGTGTGCCAATCTTCAAATTGTTGAAGAAAGATCAAGTGGAAAGATGGAACGACAAATGCCAATTAGCCTTTGATAAAATCAAAGAATATCTTCAAAAACCACCAATCTTGTTACCTCCAGTGGAAGTAAGACCTCTGATAATGTACCTAACAGTCTTAGAAGATTCAATGGGGTGTGTACTGGGGCAACATGACGAGTCTGGCCGAAAAGAGCATGCAATCTACTATCTTAGCAAAAAGTTTACCGATTGTGAAACAAGATACTCACTACTCGAGAAAACTTGTTGTGCCTTAGCATGGGCGGCTCGCCGACTAAGATAGTATATGCTAAACCATACTACTTTCCTGATCTCCAAAATGGATCCTATCAAGTATGTGTTCGAAAAACCTGCTCTCTCTGGAAGAATAGCATGATGGCAAATGATTTTAACAGAGTATGACATCCAGTACACTTCACAAAAAGTGATCAAAGGAAATGTGGTAGCTGATCATCTGGCTCATTAAGCAATGGATGATTATCAAGCGTTGAACTTTGACTTCCCAGATGAAGACATTATGCTAGTTACTGACTACAAACAACCAGGACAAGAGGAAGGACCCGGGCCAGGATCCCGATGGACTATGGTTTTTGATGGAGCCTCTAATGCACTTGGCAATGGCATCGGAGCTGTGATCATTTCTCCTACAGTATAGACGAGTATGAAGCATGTATTCTGGGTCTTAAAGCTGCAATCGATCTAAGAATCAAGTTCCTGGAGGTCTACGGAGACTCGGCCCTTGTAATTTATCAAGTCAAAGAGGAATGGGACACGAAGCACCCGAATATAATTCCATACAAAGAATATGTGCTGAGTTTGATTCCTTATTTTGAAGAAATCACTTTTGAACACATCCCGCGCGAAGAAAATAAACTAGATGATGCCCTAGCTACCATGTCATCTATGTTCAAAGTCAGATGGGACAATGAGGCGCCAATGATCACCATTTACAGACAAAATGAACCAGCCTATTGCAATGAGATTGATACCGAAGGAGTGGAAGAAAAACCATGGTTCCATGAAGTAAAAAGATATCTCGAAGTCCAAGAATACCCTGAAGGGGCATCCATTAACGATAGAAAGTTTCTAAGAAGATTTGCTGTCAAATTCTTTCTAAGTAATGGAATCCTGTACAAACGTAACCATGACTCGACTTTGCTTCGTGGTGTAAACAAGAAGGAAGCAGAACAGATTATGGAAGACATACACGATGGTGCCTTTGGTACTCATTCAAGTGGACATACAATGGCTATAAAGATTCTGAGAGCAGGTTATTACTGGTCTACCATGGAGACAGACTGCCATCATCACTCTAGAACTTGTCACAAATGCCAGATATATGCCGACAAAGTACATGTACCTCCAGTCCCATTAAACATTCTGACGGCTCCTTGGTCTTTTGCAATGTGGGGTATTGATATGATTGGAGAAATCAAGCCTACTGCCTCCAACGGACATCGTTTTATCCTAGTCGCTATTGACTACTTCACAAAGTGGGTAGAGGCAGCCTCGTTTGCTTCAGTCACCAAGAATGTTGTGGCCCAATTTATCAAGCACAATCTCATTTGTCGGTATGGCATCCCTGAAAGGATCATCACAGACAATGGCACTAATTTAAACAACAGAATGATTACTGAACTCTGCACACAGTTCAAGATTAAACATCATAACTCATCCCCATATCGACCAAAGATGAATGGCACGGTGGAAGCTGCCAATAAGAACATCAAGAAGATCATACAAAATATGACAGTAACCTACAAAGACTGGCATGAGATGTTACCTTTTGCTCTTCATGGTTATCGCACGTCAGCGCGTACTTCAACAAGGGCAACTCCATTTTCCTTAGTCTATGGTATGGAGGCAGTTCTTCCAATTGAAATTCAGATTCCTTCCCTAAGGATTATGAAAGAAGCCGATCTAGATGAAGACGATTGGATTCACACTCGGTTGGACCAGATAAACTTGATTGATGAGAAGAGGCTTGCAGCTATTTGTCATGGTCAGTTGTACCAGAAACGTATGATCAAAGCCTTCAACAAGAAAATCAAAAGTCAGGCATATCAAACCGGTGATTTGGTTGTCAAACGTATCATTTTACCACAAGGTGATCCCAGAGGCAAGTGGATTCCCACTTATGAGGGACCATTTGTAATCAAGAAGGTATTCTCCGGCGGAGCCATGTTTCTTACCACTATGGATGGCGAGGATTTCCCACACCCTGTAAATGCGGACATAGTCAAAAAGTATTTCGCTTAAAGAAAAGCTCGCTAAGTTGAAAACCTGAAAGGGCGACTTAGGCAAAAATGAGCGTCTCGGTGGATTGAAAACCTGAAAGGGCGATCCAGGCAAAAGTTAGAGATTAAAAAATAAATAATTATCCCGGTAGGCTGAAAACCTGAAAAAGCAGCCTAGGCAAAAGTTAGGGAATAAAGCGTACGACTATGTCCCGTTTGGCTACCTACTCACCTTCAAGGTTCAACACATCAAAGGCACCAATCAGTCCGATCACTTTCTTCCAGCAAGTGAGGGATGAGATACTCAAAGACAGATTGGCAATAGCAGAGTTGAAACTTGACTGGATTGTTTTCACATAGCTATTTCTCTTTATAAGTACTTTTCAAAGTTTTATGACAATTTCCTACTACTAGGATTTTTGTCTCCTTGTATTAATCCGCCTATTATGGCTCTCTTTCAAAATCAATACAGTTCATGCTCAAAATCAATGTTTCCATTTTTTCTGTTTTGAATCCATAAACGTCCCAATGATAATTTTGAATGAACATATGCATTTGAATATGATTGATGTTTATAAGAAAAACAGGAATAGCATCCAGATAATGTCCCAATCATCTAAACGTCATCCCGAAACCAGCTTCAGAAGAAAAGTTCCTCAACAGAGATGTATTTCTCAGCAAATTCCTCAATGAGATTTTTCTCTCCAACAAAGTGATTCGAGAAATCTTATTCCCCAGCAAGGCTGTTCAAGATCATTATCCCCAGAAAGTGTGATCCTTCACACCAAGGCTTGGTCAAATAGTGCATCGGAGGATTACGCACCTTTCTCATTCCCATTCAAAGGACATCAAAATCAGAACTTTCAAATTACCTTCATCCCCAAGCGGTAGTCAAATATCCCTCAACAGAACACCCTGGTCCACAAGGAAGTTCCCCAGCTGAGTATACTCGAACAAGATAGCAAATATCATCAACAATCATCAATGCCTTCGTTTCCAAAATAGAAAGTAGGGATTTATTTTCCCAACCAGAAGTTTGATACGCTCTAAATTGCATAAGTCATACATAATACGCATATTCATACATAGCATATAATGTTTCATGACAAACGCATACATAACATGCACGATTCTCATTTAGATTGAGAATCTCAACATATACATTACATGCATCATAACATTGCATGTCACTAACTTGATTTTTTCAGGTGGACGAATATCCTCAGAAAAGTTGTTCTCAATCTGAAACAACTGGTTAGAAATCATCAAGATGAAATCAATGAAGTCGCCATCGATTGTTTATTTATCCCAAAATGGGAAAGGAAAACATCGACTAAAACCTATAAAAGAAAACAAACAATGGTCTTACGACCCTGAGATACAGGTAAGGGTGTCGGTTACGCAAGGAGAAGGGGTTAGCACTCCTCACGTCCGTCGTACTCGACGGGATCCGCTCATGTTAGTCTAAATCTAAGGGTGTTATCTAAAAATCTAAAGCTAAAAGCTAAAGGGAAACGCACAAAGAAAGAAGAGAAAATAAACACGGGGAAAAGAAAGAAAATATATACAAGATTATGCTCGTTTAGGCCCCGCGACCTAATACCTACGTATCCCGATTTAGGAATCAGAGCAATCGTAGTTCGGCTCAAAACATTTTGTGTGTGTGTGATGTTAAACGTCGCATTCCACTGCTGCTCGACCTTTGGAGACTTACACAATTGTCGTGGAACGGAGTTAACATGTGCATAAAAGAAAATAAAAGAGAATAGAACAAAGCATTTTGAAAGAAAAAGGAAATATAAAAGATGCATATATACAAAAATAAGTATCTAAAAAGAAAAATAAACAAGTTAAAATATTTTTGTGGTTTTTAATATGAAAATGAAAATAAAGTCTAAAATTTAAAATAAAAGCATGTTTTTGTATTTTTAAGATCATAACAACTATCAAAAATAAAATTAAAACTAACAAAGAAAATAGTAAAGAAAACTAATAAATGAATGAGGTCAAAAGAGCAAACAGGGTGTGCATGCAAAGAAATTCGCTGCTAGGCTAGGGGTGTGAACAGAATTCGGATGGGCTAGAGAACTAAGGCCCAAAGCAAAATGTAAACAGCCAGGATGGAGGGAGTGGATCACTGAAAAGCAGGTTATAATAGAAATTCGCATTGGGCTGAGATATTAAGCCCCTAACAACTAAAGAAAATGGAGAAAACCCTAAAACCTATGAAGACATGCCGCCCCCACCTCTTGAATGACTCGGCCTCCATCTTTCTACTTCACGTGAAAACTCCTCTGTTTCAACGCTCTCTCTGTTTTCATGAACCTCTCCTAGTCTTACTCTGTTTCTAACATTTCTCACACATACTCTCACCACATCTCAACATGAGAACAACAACAACATAACAAAAAGCAACAAGTACAGCGAACAACAAAGCATAGCATCGAAACAACGGCATTATAGCAACAACAACAATATCATAGCATATATCATCACAACAATCTCATCAACATCATGGCAAGGAGTGTGAATCACAGTAAGCATAGCAACAACATTCATCAGCATCATGGCAAGGTGTTAACAAGTAAACAAAGTCGTACATTAATCAGTTCAACAACTATGGTAAAGAGAACCTGGATTTATCGTTTGATGAGGACAACGTCTAGAAAACCAGAGATAATACGTTGCTCCTTACTCTTTCTTTCGAAAATAAATCGGAATCCTGCCTTTCGCTTGCTTATGTGCGATGATGATTGATATTGTGCGTGATTCGGATGCTGAAGAACTTGGTGAAGCTTGACTCGGTGATGTTGTAGTAGATTTCAGGTTGTTGGATGCTTCGGTCAGAAGTTGCGATGGTGCGATTCTGCGTGGTTGTTGATCAGTTATGATATTGAGGCTATGAGTTGAATCAAAGTATGAATGGATTGAAGGATTGAAGGTTTGATGAAGGTCTGCTGTAAAGATTCTGCAGATTCGGTTAAAGGAAGTATGAAGGATTTGCAAGTTAATTGAACTAATGTTTGGAGGAGAATTTTCTGGTAGAATTTCAGCAGCATAACAATACTTTTTTCCCCTCCCCCAATTCTGTGAATCTGAACTTGTATTTATAGGCATGAGAGATGTGAATTGTGTGAGCAAAATGAGAGGGAAAATTGAGAGATTTCTCCGAGTTTGTTACAGATTTTTTTGAATTGGAGAGAGTGATCCGTTTGAAACATTGAGGTGAATTTCTGGCCTTTGATTAAGTTCAAATGAACGGTTGAGATGAATTTTGGAGGAATTGTGAATTGCTTCTTTTTTGTGCTGAAAACGTGACTCATTTGGTGGAAGAAACGTGAACATTCCTTGCCTTCCCCCTCTTGCTGGAAATCGTGAGGTGCTTGAATGTGTGGAAACGTGACTTCTTTGCTGCATGAACCATGGATTGCACTTCTTTTATTCCACCTATTTATTTGACATACAAAAGAGATAATAATAATACTAACAAAATAAAATGGTTAGTAGAAAAAGAAAGTAAACTAGAACTTAAAAGGTAAGAATAAAAATGACCTTAAAATTTAATTAGAAATTCAACTTAAATAGAATTCAGATTGAATTAAGAATTAAATTCTAAGAATCAAAATCAATATTAAGAACAAAAAACTACTAATAATAAAAAACAGAATTATATTTTTTATATTTTTGAATAAGGACTAAAATAGAGATAATGGACTTTAAATCTCAAATCGGGATTGTCTCGAAACGTTTGACTTTAGGTCGAATCATCTCGCAAATTCCTTTTTTTTTTTTTTGATCCAGTCCCTGTCTAACAAAAACAAAAGAAGAAAGACATATTTTTTGCAATTTTGATTAAGGGTTAGTAAACATAAAGTATAATCAAATGGAATGAAATGATGAAAATGACATGGGATCGTAGGGTAAAAATCAGGGTGCAACAGCTGCCCCTATTTAAGTTTCTTCTATCAGGAGAATAGGAGATACTTAAATACAAACAAAGCCCGATTTTTAGCCTAAGATGCCCCAAGTATGATATGAATGTATGAATTCTTTTTTGTTTTGTTTTTCCTTTGAATGACATGGTATGAAACAAACTCAAGTCTCTGTGGGGAATATAATGCCACAAGAGACAAACTGTAAAGGGAATGAGCAAAAGACTTGATGAAAGAGATAGGTGAAGAAAGGTATCACAACATCCAGGAATGGATCTGAATGAGGTGAGAAAGTATCTGAGGCATTCAAGATAAAACATGAATGAAACCACATCAACGGACAATCAAGATAAAACAAGATTGGGATAACCAAGATAAAACATGGTCGAAAGGGAACCAAGATAAAACATGGTTGAAAGAGACCAAGATAAAGCATGGCCGTAAGGAACCAGGATAAAGCATGGTTGTAAAGGGAACCAAGATAAAACATGGTTGTAAGGGAACCAAGATAAAGCAAGGTTGTAAAGGGAACCAAGATAAAACATGGTTGTAAGGAAACCAAGATAAAACAAGGTTGTAAAGGGAACCAAGATAAAACATGGTGGTAAAGGGAACACATCCGGAATAAACATCGGATAAACAGAGGCAAATGAACCAAAGGGATAAATCGGTATTGGATAGATGCCAAGTTGGACTTTGATCTCGAGGTAAGAATGTTGATTGCAACAAGACCTCGAAAAATGCAAATGAATATGAATTTGTTTCCATGCATGATATTGATTTTTTTCTATGAATGCTATAAATGATCAATGCAATGCATTTATTTGTCACAACTGAGAGAGACTCTTTTGTGCGGAAGAAAGGGATATCTGATTCCTCAACACATGGAACACTGCCCAAAGCTCTTCAATCACACTTGCGAACTGTACTGAACTGATGATCCTCGGAGAGGGACTGACAAACTGCTCATAAATTCCCTTGAAAAATATTGCCCCATCTTGACTGATTGACATAGAACAAACTGATCATGGCTTCAACTTGAGTAAACCTTGAAATGGCTATACTGTGCACTTTGAAACACTTGCCCCAGCAGAAATCTTGAAAGAAGTCTTTTGACAAACCAAATCTGAGAATAGCTCGCACTGAGATAAACCTTGAACTGAATCTTGAAATGAAATGCCCCTGATAAGATCACGGACCAAGTTTCTCACCTGTTTGAAATTCCTTGATGAGGAATGATGTTTACAAGCAAAAATGTTTGTTTAAAACTGGTAATCTAAATGCAAAGAACATGCAAGTTTTTGAAATCAATAGAGATGGCATTGTAAAGCAACAGAGAAAGGCAAAGAAACATGGCATTTGAAGTGAAAGGTAAAGCAGAAAGATCAAAACAAATGATGGGCACAACCTTGGGAGTCAGGTTAACGCAACCTTGCTGTAGTACGCTTTCAAAATAAACCTGGCTTCAATTAGGACTTTTGAAGGTTGTAACTTGGCCTGGTTCACGGTTTCAGAAACAAAGGATATAAGGCTCAAACTTTATTTGTACCCACCCCTTCTTCATGATGAACTTCCATCCTACATTCAGTTAATTCAACCTATGCATTCAAGTTTTCAAGAGAACTTGGAATTTGCAGCACTTGTCTGACAATAATGATTCAGAAGCCAAGGAATATACTTCGAGATGGCAGTCACTTTTATTTTACAATATTTTGTTGTTTCAGAATTTATTGACTTTTTTTTTTCTTTTGATTTCCCTAACTTTTGCCTGAACTGTTTAATTTGAATAGGGGCAACTGTTATACCCCAAAATTTTCCCGCGTCTTTTTTAGAAAGAAGGTAACAGATTTCTGTCTAAAAATTGGGAGTTTCATATAATCTTGGATTTTATTTCATAAATATCCTGATTTTTATGAATACTCGGTTTTTAGAATTTTTCTTATACGGTATTTTGGTTCGCTGTTGAATTTGTTCTTACGCAAACGCCAATTACTGTTTATCACTTCACACACGCTGTTTATTTGAGATTTATTTGCAGATAAATAGTACTGACGCAATTGGTACAGAATTAAATTTTGCAGGCGCAGAGTCTGGGGATTCAGACTGTACTGGTAACGAGTAAATAATTATTAGTTTTTGTTTCCCACTAATTTTTTATACTATATTCTATTATTTTCAAAATCTTTTCCTTTCTTTTCAAATCTCTTTCTTTCAAAATCAAATCCTAACTTTATTCTATACATCTCTCTTTTCAAACCCTACCATACACTTTCTTTCAAATCCTACTACCACTCAAATTTTCCTTTTTTGTACGGAATCACTTCATTCCCCAACGTCTCTATCCTTCTTTTCACTCTATAAATACCTCTCATTTTTTCCATAAATTCTCACATCAAATTTCAACTCATCTCTCAAATTTCTACCTCATATTTATTTTCTCTTCTTACCCGGCAAAAGTGGCGAAGGGGATGGATACGTGTTTTCTTATGGTCATCACCGTCTTGGTGGTGATCATGTCCTTTTTCTGTCTGCATAGTCCTGAAAAATGCGGACCTGGGTTGTTTACACTCCCAATCATCTATATGTTGTTATTTATAGCATGGGTTTTTAATCGTCATTTTTAAAGTTTGTCGTATCTTTTGTTTTCAAATAATGTACCGTTTATTTGTCGTACTGTTCATTATATTATGTAATATTTGTACTGTCAGTATTAAATGTCGTACTATCTTTCGTACTGTAGTTTAATTATCCAGATAATATTATGTGTGTTTTCTGCTAATTAAATATTTATTTTTCTGCGCATTAAATATTTTTCAAGGTTATTGTCAGTAATTTCGTTCGCGTACAGTGTATTTTATTTATTTATTATGTTTTGTGTTTTTCTAACAACTCATGTAAATAAATTTTCACCATTAACACAACAAAAAACAAAAAGAAAAAATTAACTTTAACTGTTGAATTTTCACTTTAACTGTTACGTTAATGCCTAAACAGCCAGTTGACAGTCAAACCTGCTGACAGCAGGATTCTCCGTGTTTTGTAATATCAATCAAATCAATCTTTTACATTTCAAAATTCCAAGATTTTTGTTCTAGAAGTCTTCTGATAATCACATGATCAGCAGAGACTCAGCACTGCACAAAAATCAGGTACGCTTAACTGTCTCATACACAAACAGTCCCTGACTAGGGTTTTTGTTTTTTTCAGGAGAACAAGTTTTTTGAGACCTCAAATGGATTTCATGGACCTCCATATATCTCAAAGTACCACCATACAAATTTTCAAACTTCAATTCGCTCAGACGCACAGTCCGCAGCTCAAACAGTCAACAGACGACCAGTTTGACCGAAAAGTCAACAGACAGTCAAAAATGAATTTTTTTGTCAACATCCATATTTTGTCAAAAGATTCATCATTTGATCATTGGTTGATCATAATTCATCAAGGAAAGATCAAAAATCAACAAAACCCTAAGTTTCAAAATTAGGGTTTTCTCCTAAAAAGTCAACTGAACTTTGACCGGTCATAACTCTCTCCTCGTTCATTCATAAAATTCCAAACAAAGCGTGTTTTGAAGGAAATTCAATTATCTTTCAAATGCAATTGATCCCATGGTCATTGGATTCACCATTTGAAAAATATGAGCTCAGACATTACAGGTCATTTTCAAAGTCAACAAAAAGTGGTTTTTTGTCAAAGGCCATAAAATCAAGATAACTTCTCCAAATGAAAAAAAGTATCCAAAGTAGCTTGTAGAGGACATCTTGAGGTTTCTAAAAAGTACAAGAACTCCTTCATATGATAAAAATTGAGGGATTTATGCCTTGTTGAAGTTGGCTATATTTTGGGAAAATGCATGAAACCAACATTGATCAAAAATGTTTTTTTTCCAAAAGGGGCCAACTTTTCATGATCCAAACATGATTCTAACAATGTTAAGGGCCTCCCACGACCAACCTAAGGCCCATGACATATTTATTTCTTTTTTGGTTTAATTTTATTACATTTAAAGTTAAATTAAAGAAGAAATGGTGAAGGATAATGATACCATGCTTCATTCTTAAGGTAAAGCCACCAAAGTTGATCAATACTCTGCAGCATGAAGGTACAAAGCAGGCCTAGAGCAAGAGAGACCAAGAAGATCAAGCCATGGTCAAAAATTCAAAGATTTTTAATATAAAAAAATCAAAAGTTCAAACAAGCAATCAATGCTTCTTAGCTTCAATTTGCAGCACTTCTTTGCTTATAAATGAAGTAGGATACTTCATCAACACAAGACACACAAAATTATACCAAGAGAATAGCAAAGAAATCCATAAAATTGTCAAAAAAATATCAAATATATGTAATTTTTGTTTTCATATTTCTAGCCACTATCAATACAAAATAATCATTCTATCACTCTTGTATAACATCATAGGTAAGGTTTGAGCTATAGCATGTGATAGAAACAACCTCAAACACATGCATAATCATCTTCCTACTTATAACCATGTAGCTTTCGTTTTCCTATGTGTACTTAACTATAATACAAACTAATCATTTGAATGGACTCATGGCACGATATAAAGTAGATTTGAGTGATTACATGCAAGCTCTAACGTGGTTTTTAAGCTCCACCATTTTTGAGCTTCAAACATGTGAAGCTTTCGTTCTCCATGATGCAAGCTCCAAATGACAAAACTAACACCGCTATCATGTTTAGAAGGGTCAAATTAGGTGATCTGGGTGGCCCTTGTTCTTTTTTATTTTCATTTTGTAGGTCGTTCAAAAGATTGAAAATTTGAAGGAAAAATCCGCAGGAAAATCCGCAGGTAAATCTGCAGCAAAATCCGCAGGTAATATGAAGAAGAAGATGAATAGTAAGTTTGAAAAGTTGACTGCCTGTGTGGCCAGTCTTTGCTTTTCCATTGGTCAACCTTGCGCGCGTGGGACCCAGCCAGAATAATGAATTCTCCTTGAATTCGGTGCACACCATCCACCATCATATCATGCTCCCTCTTTATTACAAGCAATATGAACATATTTTAGACTTAATTTTTAGGTTTAAATTTTATTTCTAACTTTTTTCTCATTTAATTAAATTAATTATGCATTAATTCTAATTAAAATCAACCATCTAAAAAATCCAAAAATACTTCCTTTTATCTTATTGCAATTTAAATTCCTAGATAAAGTGTATAGGTTGTCAAAATCATGTAAATAACGTAGTTTACATTTCCTGCAAAATCGATGTAATAGCGTAGATTTACTTTCCGCATTTTACATTCCCGCACTTTAAATTATGTACATATAAAACTGTGTGTATGTCAAAGATAAAAACTGAAGCGTTAGATCACTAACTTCAAAGACAAAAATATCTGAATCAAAACACAATCACACTTGCACCTCTTAGGGTAATCCCTCTGTTACTTTTTTCAAATTCAATTCTACTGTTTCAAATGCAAATCCAAACTTTTGTTTACATCCAGTCAAAGGAGAATTTTCTAAAAGAAATAAGAAAGGACCTTATAAACTTAGGGTAGATCTCCTAATTGCTTGCTCAAATCAAATCAAAACAACAAATGTCTCGTATATCATTGTTTTTTCAAAACAAAACTTTCAAAAAATGACAACATTTTGTATATATCCAAACAAGGATCATTACGAAATTAAAGATCTTTTTTTCAAAACATCTTTTCGAAAGATAAAACACTTTGTATACATCCGCACAAGGATCATTACAAAGTTAATTTACAAAGGTATTTTAAAACCACATACAAGCATTTCAAGGCAAGACAAATGATTCAAACAAGTCAGCTAAGCAATTAAGAGCCCATGGATAACCATGGATACAAAGGGGTGTTAATACCTTCCCTTTGTATAACCTACCCCCGAACCCAAAATCTCTTAAAGGTCTTTTTCTGTTTCTTTTATAAACCTTTCCTTAATTGGATAAAATAAAAGTCGTTGGCGACTCTCTGATTTTCAAAACTCAAAAACAAAAGAAGAGTCAGTTCGTATCTCACGCGAGATATAAAAAACCGAGGGTGACAACAGCCCACTGTTGTGACTAACCCTGCACAACCAAACTATTGTGACTAACCCTGCACAAGCTAACTGCTCGTGACTAACCATAGATGATGAACTGTTCAATGATCCCATCAGGATATAACGTTCATCAATCTTCTGAGATTACAAGTGTGCTTCTTAGTTAAGCATATTTTCTCCTATTCTAAGTGCATATTTTTACGACACACTGACTAGAAGTCAATTTTGGTGCCTAAACAATCTATCAGAAGTTTCTAAGATATAACACACTACGAGCAACAACGCTATGTGTTTTTACATATTATTACAAGAAATAAGATATCTTGCAGTCTTCTTTTCTTCAACTTCTGGATGAGATCTTCTTCTTCTTCTGAAAGCAGATTAAGAGCAGTAGCTCTTGTATTTGTTGCTTCTTTCAGTATTGGTCTTTTCTTATCTGATTAAGGAGATTAGAGCTTCAGCTCTTTGAAAGTAATTCCTTCTTGCAAGACCATCTTCTTTTCTTCTTCATAAGTAGATATGGAGCAATAGCTCTCATGTTGATAGCTTCTTGTGCGTAGATCTTCATCTTCTTCTTGAATACTGATCATGAAGCTTGTTACAGCCGATAACACATTTAATAATCATAAGCAAACATGAAACACTCTCGAGCAGCAACTTAGTGTATTCGGTTTCTCTAGTCATTCAATGTGAGCAATATGCGAACTGATCCCGTATTAATGGATTTCTTAAAACTCCATTGGAGGATACTGCTTAACAGCAGAAGTTTCTTTTTCACTCTTTTATGTTTTCTTCACATAGGCTTATAATTAGTGTATAACAACACTATGGATTGATTCATCACATACTAAGTATGTGTTGCCTCTTGTGTAACTTCTGAAGTATGGTTTCACATTTTTCTTTTACGCTTTCATGCCCAGCTGCTTTTCTACATATTTCTCTCATGATATTTCTTTTGTTGCACTCTGTAGATACACTATGGATACACACTGGATGCACACATTCAAGTTTGAAGTTTGATATATATATATATATATATATATAGCTTGATGTGTTACCGTTGAAATCTAGCCGTTGAGATTTGTTTGAAGATTAATTTGAATGCTTTATCTCGATTGAATAAGTAATGACAAGTGTTGTTCATGGCAGAATCTTATCTCTAGCGTGATGATGACAATTGGTAGCGTGTTTCCTTGGTTAAGCTTGTCTTTCCAATGCGTTGCATGTGGGTTGCTTCTTAAATCAACCTTGGGAGTTGTTCCATTAATTTGTTGCAACCGGTTTGCTAATGATGATGTTTGTAAAAAAAATTCTTTTGATTATGAACTTTTGCACTTTGTAGGCTGAGGTTGTATTTTCTTTTCTTGTCTGTGTGTGACTTTGTTGTTGTAGCTTTTTGTATGTCAGTGCGTTACTTTATCAGAACTTCTGATCTTTTATTCATGTGATCTTCTAGTAGTAACGAGACTTCATATATCTGATATTTCTGTTTGATTTCTTGAAGCTTGTTTGATACTCTTTCTGATACTGTGCTTGTCTGAGTTTGATGCCATCGTATAAGGCTTATAGCATAATATCTGCACACTCAATGAAATCATTATTTATAAAATTGTTAATCACAAAATATACGTTTGTTATCATCAAAACCAGATTCTGAACATAGATTCTCAATCTTGTTCTAACAATCTCCCCCTTTTTGATGATGACAAAAACCATGTATTTTGATGGAACAATTTTATGAGGTGATAATAATTAAGCAAGTATATTTCATCCCCTTTTATATGTTCAATCAAGCAACTTATTTTTCAATAACTTATTCATCAAAATCTATTCTTTCTCCCCATTTTTGTCATAATCAAAAAGCTTTTAAGAGGGTCAACTGAGACTAATTGGACTAGTTGTACTAAGATAATTTCTCCCCCTGAGATGTGTAATCTCCCCTTGAAATAGATAATCATATAAACTTATTTATGATTTATAGCTCCCCCTGAGAGAAATTTTTCTTTGGCTCTCCAGAAGATTGATAGGTGTAGCTATGCAAGTACGTGCATCTTCTAGAAATTCTAACAGAGTATTCCTTAAGTTTCAGATGTTCCTGTATTCAAAGCAAATACTTCTGGTACACAAGTTAAGAATGTATTTGAGATTTTAGTTTCATTTGTATCAAGTCTGAACATTTTATGTCAGAACATGTTATAATTCCAGAATATCAATTTTCAAATTTTCTCCTTCTTTTGAGATGTATATCTTTTAATGAGTAATTCAAAATTTTCTATTACTTAATTAAATCTTCCTAATTCTCCTGTTAATTCTCCCTGAGTTAAATAACTAGATGAACTTATCATAGCTCCCCCTTAGATGAATAGTTTATGGGAACCCTTTCTTACTTTTTTTAGAACTTTCTTCTTCAGTATATATGACTTATAATTCTGAATGCTTTAAAGTTCTTAGAATCATAAAATGGTTTTTTAATCCCCCTTCTTGTCATAATAATGGAAAGACGTAAGTAAGGTAAGATATTCAGGAACAGAATAGAACATAACTAAATTTCATTCATATGAAAGAAACATTATAAGGACAGTAGATAAGGATTACATCGAAGAAAAAGAAAATTAAACATAAAATGCTTCGCATTTTTCTTCAGTTAGTAGGTCATTATGGTTTGGAGATTCTGCATTGCGAATTATCTGAGTAATTTTAGCTGATTCAAACAAGGTAGATAGAACTCTCCCATCTGGATTATGGAAGTGTGTCTAATTTCTGGATATCCTAATGGTGTCCTTAAGATGGTTGAATATTGTTTTAGGAAGGTCAATCCTATAGTGGTGCGTTAGAAGGAACACCAACATCCCTTACTTGCATTCTAGGGTGAAGGTTAGTTAGGGAGAATTTGAACCAGATTTTAGGATAGTGGAGGAGATGTTCAGGATTGTTTGATTCATAAGGAACAGAATCATCAAACAGGGTTTTGAACAAGTTTACCAACCTTAGGTCAAATTGGAACTCTTTAGTGGTGACTCTAGATGAGACACAACCTGTGGTTTTGACACTGGATGGGATGGTAACAGAAATGGGGAGTTTGAAGATTTCAGAAAAGATATTGTTATTATCATCACTGATTCTGGCAAACTTCCAGAACTCTTTTACCAAAACAGGATAAACAAGACCTCGGAGCATGGTGAAGTAATTTGCCCAGTACTGGATTTGAGAGCTCCATATTAATTCTCTTGCATCATCCAAGAGAAAAGCAATATTTGGGTCCTTCTCAGAGATGACCTTCAGGTAGTTTTCATCTCCATGGTAGGTTATGGCTGACATATTCTGAAGAGGATGAGGCAGATTTGGAAGAGGGATGGAAAGATATTTGATGTTGTTTGTTAGATGAAGGTGTTGAGAGCTATTTTAGATCTAATGTTAGTATATGTAGAAGACGATGAAGAGATGTTAGTTAAGCTATGACAGGATACTAATGCACACTTAAGAGACTAGTCTTTTCTCATTAACTTTGGTGAGCAGGCTGGAGCAGACAAGAGATACTGACATACGTTAGTGTTAGAGTCAGATTTTAGTTTGACTTAGATTTATTCAAGAAATGGTTGTTTAGCGAATAAATACGAAATGAATGCAATAATTAAAGTTAACTCAGAGATACAACACATGCATGGGGAATATGACAGGTAGTAGAGTAGGTGACAACTAATACTAGACATGCAAAAGAGATTTTTAAGTCAGCAGAATTACAAAAGAGAACGTTTTAGAAAGATCTGATCGTTCTAGATGATAAACCTTTCTTCCAGCCTTTTTAAGAGAGAGTATCTTCTTGAGTAGAAGTTCTGCATGTTACTGCTTCAGGTCTTGTTCTGTCGTGTCTTCATTCTTGATTAATTTGACTAGTTGGTTTTAACCATTCTGGATTGAAATAGCTACACTTGTTTTGAATTTGAATATTTCCATTAAGCACATATTCTTCTTTCTGATATCTTGAGCTTCTTATGAAATTTTGATGTTGATCCACAAAACTCCTTTAGATATGTAGATAATGTTCTCAGAGTATTGAGATCTTTGTCTTGACATCTTCTGATTAAACTGAGTGTTGGAATATGACTTTTGCTTTCTACTCAGTGTGGTTTTTCTTCTTCTGGATCTCTCTACACGGTTAAGTGTTAGATCCTGAGATCAGTAACAGAGCCAAGCTCTGATACCAATTGAAGGTGGAGAAAAACACAAGAAATGGGGGGATTGAATTGTGTTATTCCAAAAATATATTTCCCTTTCTTAAAATATTTTCTTTCTTTAAGTGTCTCATTATTCGGATATGCTATGATTTATGTTGCGGAAGCATATTTGAAGTAGCGTTGCATAACCAATGAGACAATCATTTTAACTTTTGTATATTATAAGAACTTCTGACTTGGCTCAGTAAAGTTCTGAAGATTTCTGCATGGATGTTCTGAGTTAAAAATGAAATGTACAAAAAGTAAAAGACACATTCATTTTTATCCTAGTTCACCTTCTAAATTAGGTTACCTCTAGTCCACCTTCCTCAGATGATTTGCCTCTGAATAGAGGACTTAACCCACTATAACCAAACTTGATTACATCTACATGATCAACTATCGTGAATAACAACCTGCACAGCCAACTGCAGTGACTAACTTCCTGCACAGCCAACTGCTGTGACTAACTTCCTGCATAGCCAACTGCTGTGACTAACCCTGCACAAGCTACCCGCGAATGACTAAACCCTAGATGACTGAACTGTTCAGTGATCTCAGCGAGATATAACGTTCATCAATCTAGTAACCCTACACAAGCCAACTGCTCGTGACTAACTGCAATGAACTGTTCAGTGATTTGATCCACAGATATAACATCAATTGACTCCTGCACAGCCCACTACTGTGACAAACCCTGCACAACCAAACTGTTGTGACTAACCCTGCACAAGCCAACTTCTCGTGACTAACCATAGATGATGAACTCTTCAGTGATCCCATCAGGATATAAAGTTCATCAATCTTCTGGAGATTACAAGTGTGCTTCTTATTTAAGCATATTTTCTCCTAATCTAAGTGCATATGTTTACGACATACTGACTAGAAGTCACTTCTGGTGCCTAAGCAATTTATCAGAATTTTCTAAGATATAACACACTACGACCAACAACTCTATGTGTTTTTACATATTATTACAAGAAATAAAATATCTTGCAGTCTTCTTTTCTTCAACTTCTGGATGAGATCTTCTTCTTCTTCTGAAAGCAGATTAAGAGCAGCAGCTCTTGTATTGGTTACTTCTTTCAGTTTTGGTCTTTTCTTGTCTGATAAAGGAGATTAGAGCTTTAGCTCTTTGAAAGTAATTCCTTTTTGCAAGACCATCTTCTTTTCTTCTTCAAAAGAAGATATGGAGCAATAGCTCTCATGTTAATTGCTTCTTGTGCTTAGATCTTCATCTTCTTCTTGAATACTGATCATGAAGCTTGTTACAGCCGATAACACATTTAATGATCATAAGCAAACATGAAACACTCTTGAGCAGCAACTCAATGTATTCACTTTCTCTAGTCATTCAATGTGAGCAAGATGTGAACTGATCCAGTATTATTGGATTTCTTAAGACTCCATTGGAGGATACTACTTAACAGCAGAAATTTCTTTTTCACTCTTTCAATGTTTTCTTCACATAGGCTTGTAATTAGTGTATAACAACACTATGGATTGATTTTATTCAAAAAAAAAAAACAACACTATGGATTGATTGATCACATACTAAGTATGTGTTTCCTCTTGTGTAACTTCTGAAGCATGGTTTCAAATTTTTCTTTTACCCTTTCATGCTCAGCTGCTCTTCTACATATTTCTCTCAAGATCTTTCTCTTGTTTCACTCTCTAGATGCACTATGGATACACACTCTGGATGCACACATTAAAGTTTGAAGTTTGATCTATATATAGCTTGATGTGTTACTGTTGGAATCTAGCCGTTGAGATTTGTTTGAAGATTGATTTGAATGCTTTGTCTCGATTGAATCAGTAATGACAAGTGATGTTCATGGTAGAATCTTATCTCTAGCGTGATGATGACAGTTGGTAGCGTGTTTCCTTGGTTAAGCTTGTCTTTCCAACGCACTGCATGTGGGTTGCTTCTTCAATCAACCTTGGGATTTGTTCCATTAATTTGTTGCAACCATTTTGCTAATGATGATGTTTGTAAAGTTTTCTTTTGATTCTGAACTTTTTCACTTTGTAGGCTGAGGTTGTATTTTCTTTTCTTATCCGCATTTTGTATGTCACTGTGTTACTTTATCAGAACTTCTGATCTTCTATTCATGTGATCTTCTAGATGTAACGAGACTTCATATATCTGATATTTCTGTTTGATTTCTTGAAGCTTGTTTGATACTCTTTCTGATACTGTGCTTGTCTGAGTTTGATGCCATCGTATAAGGCTTATAGCATAATATTTGCACACTCAATGAACTCATTAGTAATAAAATTGTTACTCACAAAATATATGTTTGTTATCATCAAAACCAGATTCTAAACATAGATTCTCAATCTTATTCTAATAGGTAAATGGTAAAAACAAAAGTTGTTAATCTTGTATCACCATCAAATTGTCAACCAGTATAACAACAACAAGAGAATCATGTTGTTTATAAGATAATGAAAATGATCATGGAAGCTTCCATTGCAAATTCAAATATAAATGTTGTGCTATGAAGTGATTATTGAATCAAATAGAGTATGGGCTTCTGTCCAAAATACTCTAAGATAAATCAAAATAAGGAAGTTCTTCTTTGTGCTATATCAAAATCAATAAAGCTTTTTCAGAAGCTTATGAAGAAGAAGATGTAAGGAATTCAAGGCTTTGGATTGTTATCCGTGAAAAAACTACTTTAAGAAAAGAAGACCACACATCAAAAGCTATAATACAATGTAATATTCTTAGTGTATATTAGGATATTTTGATGTACTTAATTGAGTTTACATATGCTTGTGTAGAAGCTTTTAATTGTAAATAAACCTTTTAAAAACAAACAGATGTTTGTTCCTTCTAAAGGACCAGTTAGATCATAAGCTTTAGGAAGGTTTTTAACAATTCTTTCTAAATGTCCAGTTAGGTCATAAGCTTTAGGAAGGTATTGTGTTCCTCAAAGGACCGGTTAGGTCATAAGCTTTAGGAAGACTAAGATGGTAGTCGTAGTGGTGGTTAGTCACTCGCGGGTAGTTTATGCTGAGTTAGTCATCGGCAGGTAGCCCATGCAATTGTAATAAGTTTGGTTATGATGGATTAAGTCCTTGAGTTCAAGGCAAAATCACCTTGGTAGGGTGGACTGGATTAGCATGCGGATTTCTCAAGTGAACCAGGATATATCGTATGTTCTTTAATCTTGTTTATTCTTTACTTTAAAGTTTATATTTCGGCAAAGCATTTGAAAGTATTGCTTAACACAACTTTGCTTAAGATATGAAAACGTTGTCAAAAGTGAAAAACCCAATTCAAACCCCCCTTTCTTGTGTTTTATTCACACCTTCAGTGTAATCTGTATCCCACAGCCAATCCATTTCAGACACTAATCCATCGACATGCCATTTAACAAGATGCTCTACTAACTTTCCCATATGATGAATTCTCAGCTTAATGCATTGACTCTGAGATGGTTTGAATAACAATGTCTACAATCATTGTATTGTCTAAAACAACCAGATAACAAAATAAAATCACACGAGGAGAGAGGGAATTATGACATACCTCACACAAAATCTGACATCTTCTTTGTTCTTCGATGAAAGCGGAATGGGTGGAATGTCGCTCATGTCGTTATCATTTCTTACGTCTTGAACTTCGAAAAGGGTTTGTGGGTTCTTCGATTGAAGGATAAGAGTTCAAACAACGTTTCTAGGTTTGAGAGACTTAGGGTTGAGATGTTAGATTGAGACGTTAGGTTAAGAGAGTTTGGGTTAAAGCATCTGGGTTTGATTGAACGAAGTTAAGGGACGGAGCACAAGAGAGGAATTAGGGTAGAAGAGAACTAAACAACATTTTCAGCAATTATTTTTTTGAAATTTAATGTTTTCAAAAAATAATTCTTAATTAATAATAATTAATAAAATATTTATATTACGTGGCACCAAGGTCATTGAAACAGGTCAGCATTAACATATGTCACATATGCAATTCTGGTGGGGGACTAAAAAATTGCCAAAAAAACAGTAAGTTTAGGGAGTAAAAAACTAAATTTTGTAAGCGGGGATCAAAAGTTTAAAATAATATAAATAGGGGGTCAAAACTGCATTTAAGTCATTCATATAATATCAATCTATATACATGTTCACGAGAAAAACTTTCATACATGTATGTACAGTACTATTTTTGTATATCATAATTACGGTAACATTGCAACAATTTCAATTATATATGCATAATAATAATCTATGAGTATACATCATGTAATATTTGTTTTTCCATTATAAATATGCTACTGCATAATCACATACATTACCACTATTACCATTGTACATGACAGTAACACGGTGATCCGAATATGTTACTCCCTCCGTTATTTTTTAGTTGTTATTTTTTTACTTCTTACACATATCAAGACAATTAACAATTATTGTTACTTCGCACGGGTACCGGCGTCGTACTCTCATTTGTTTTAGATTTTTTATTATATATAGAAAATTAAAAAGGTTATTTAAATAAAAATTATATGCAAAAATAAATATGAAGACAGGAAGAAAGATTGATACATATATTGGTTCCAAATATATAATTAGAATAAAATAATCTTTTTTAAAAGAGATAATAAATCGGTGCCTATAATTCTCTCAATATATAAAAAGATTTGAATCAATAATATATATATATATATATATATATATATATATATATATATATATATATATATATATATATATATATATATATATATATATATATATATATTATTTTTGTTTTGGAATTATTGTAAAAAATTAAATATTTAAACCAATAGTAAATTTGTTTTATTATTATTAAATATTTTTATCAGTAACTGTATGTTCCAGTTATTCTTCAATATTTTGATCAGTAATTTTATGTTCCCTTTATTATTAAATATTTTGATTAGTAACTTCATGTTCACATTAATATTCAATATTTTGATTAATAACTTCGTGTTCCCATTAATATTCAATATTTTGATCAGTAATTTAATATTTCCGTTTATATTTAATATTTTGATCAGTAATTTCATGTTTCCATTAATATTCAATATTTTGATTAGTAACTTCATGTTTTTGTCAATATTCAATAGTTTGATTAATAACTTCATGTTCCTGTTAATATTTAATATTTTAATTAATAACTTCATGTTCCCGTTAATATTCAATAATTTGAGCAATAACTTCATATTCCCGTTAATATTCAATATTTTTATCAGTAACTTTATGTGAAACAATTGCATGGGTACCGCTGTATTACGCGCATTTTTAAAAAATATTGTCTATTAAATTAAAACAATGCCAAAACAAAGCTATTAATAACATAAATAATTAAAAAATAACACATTTTCCCATATTTGGATACATGCGCTATTATAAATATATTTACTTTTATTTTCTTTAATTGTAAAAAATAAAATAACATGTGGGTTCACACGAATTCTGGTATGGTTACCCGTGCATTAATTCAAACGGTGCTGTTGTGTTACCCGTGCGTTGGCACAGGTACTAGTGTGGTACGTACACTTTTGTTTTCAAAATATAGTAAAAATATAAAAAAGAAAAGTATATGCCTGTGTGTTTGTACGGGTATTGGTGCGGTACTGGTTTGATACCCATTAGTTCGCACGAATTTTGATATGTATACACGTGTGTTTTGTATGAGTACCGATGTGTTCATTATATTACTATTTGGGTTTAAGTTGATGTAATCGATTTAATTTATAAAGTAGTTATTATAAAATTCACATAATTAGTAAAATGATTATATATATATATATATATATATATATATATATATATATATAATATTTTTGTTTTGATGATCATAAAATAATTATGAATTGTGTATATTAGCATATAATTATAATGTTATTTAACTCATATATTACTTAGGTATGTTTGTCTAGTATTCTTTTACTTATAAATATTTGTCTCATTGATTTCTATATTACTAACATAAATAATTGTAAAAAATAACACATTTTTCCCATACTACATTTAAGTAAATTTATTTTTAAACTTAAATATAATTGAAAAACTCTTTGATAGCTGTAATATATATATATATATATATATATATATATATATATATATATATATATATATATATATATATATATATATATATATATATATATAAAATTAAATAAAAATCTCAATTTTTGGTAGTATAATATTTTGTGTATATTTTTTTTACATAATCTTGTATGTTGTAACGATTTCTTAATGAAATTTTACTAAACAATTGAATTTTTCATCTATTTTAGATTGATACCACTTATTACACAATATTTCTTCACCAATATGAAAAAGTATATAAAATTAAAAATTAATAATAAGCGTTATACAAAATTCAAATTTCAAAATAAGAAATCAAAAGTTGTAATCACATTAAATCAAAAATTAAAAGTTGCAACCAATCAATGATTCATAAAGATAATTATGCTATTTAATTTTTTTATATGTAATTGATTTGTCTTTTCATTTTTAAACTCTTTATTTACCTAAAAAAAAATATACTTTTTTTTTCTTTATTCTTTGATTCTGTTTTCTTATACATTTCAAAATTATGTATACATTTTTAATTTGTAATATTTTACTATATTGTATCGTTATGTTTTTGTTTTGTTCGACCTTACAACAAATAAATATCAATAACATTTTATAAAACTAACCTTATAAATTTTATATATATATATATATATATATATATATATATATATATATATATATATATATATATATATATATATATATATATATATATATATATATATATATATATATATATTGATATGCTTAGTTTCTAAATTTGACTTAACTAAAATATTCTTTAGTTCTATGAATTAATATAAAATATTATGTTATTTATATATTATAATATCTACAATTTCTAAATTTGACTTAACTAAAATATTCTTTAGTTCTAAGATTTAATATAAATATCACTCAAACATACAATCAATGAATGAGATTTATTTATTAATATTTGCACTTAAAATATAAAAAATTAAACATTATTCAAACATACAATCAACATAAAATAATCAATGAATGAGATTTATTTATTAATATTTGCACTTAAAATATAAAATTAAAGGTTATTTTGCAATAATAGACCAATTAGTTCACAAACAATTTCCATAACCACGTGCAAATAGACCATAATGCTTGGACTATTATTAATAAGAAGTTAAAAATTGCAATAATTATTTTCTTTCATTTTATATATTCTACTTTTAAAAAACAAATAATTACTTAATATAAATATCTGTAATACCCGGTACTATGTATATGTCCTATTGCTTAATTCATCCGAGATAAGTAATGAGACATATATAGTACCCACACTATTATTAATAGGACTATTATGCAAATTGGCTAATTAGTAACAAGGAGGGTATTTTAGACCTTTCCCTCTTAAATAGGGTAAAGTCTTGTTTGGTTCTATTCACTTTTCCATTCTCTTGACAAAAACAACATTTGTGACTTAGAGAAAGAAAAGGATAGAACGTGGAAGGAAGAGGAGGAGAAATAAGACCACTCCAAGAACTCCAATCTTTGCATGTCCAAGAATCTATCCCGAAGTTTATATTTTCGTCCAAATCTCCCTTGCTCCAGCTCTACTTCGTTCATCTAAGGTGAGTCCCTAGTTAGAAAATGGGGTTTAGGCTCTATTGGGATTTTGGGGTTTTAGGGATTTGAGGTACTAAGCATGAAATCTGTACTAATAACATGTTTTAATGTTGTATTCTTGTTGCCTATGTTGTATCTTGGATGGGTGTACCCTAAATTCGTTCATGCAGGTGACTGGAAGGGGTTAAGGTACCCCATGGCAGAACTGGTGAGCTCTGCGTTTTTCTGCATCTGTGATGATCCGCTGAGCGGACTCGGGTCGCTTAGCGGATACGGGTTGTTTTTCCAGAAAATCGCGAGTATGCTAAGCAGACGTGAGGCCACTAAGCGGAAGAACATTTGAGCTTCACCACTGGAAAGCCCGCTAGCATCCGCTAAGCGGACGATGCTGTGCAGAATTTTATCTTGCCTTTCCCTGAGTGCAGTTTTGGTTTCTAAGCATAACCAGACTCCTCCCCGACTTATACCGTATATTTGTAGGCTTTATGTGATGCTTATTAACCTTCGATTTTAGAATTCCATAAAACTACTCCAATATGTGAATTATGCATAATTAAGATGAATTAATCTCATTGCACTTAATTGCTACATTATGCTTAAATGTGAACGCTATGTTGAGATGAGATATGAATATCTTGTTGATGCCCGTTGTTTCGGTTAAACATTCGGGATTTGTGTGCTTGTGTGATTTGGAGCTTGTATGCGTGGGTATGCTAGAATCGAAGTGGGACACTATTAGGTGGTAAGGCACCATTGTATATGGACTAGTTTCCGACAATACCATTGCAAGTGTGCTTGTGAGAGTCTTTATGGCGTGTCTCACATGGAGAATACACCTGGCGTGCTTGGTATGGTGGAGTTGTGATGCCAATTAGGCGATATCACTTGGATAACTCACCTCTAATGGTGCCATGTAAGCTACACCATTAGGCTCCTATCCGTTTGGGCTTGTACAGTCATTTAGGCGTGTCACACTTGTGATAACCATATAGCATATGGATGGTGATGAGGCCGTGACGCCGTGTAGGTAAGGTCACCGCAGTAACTCGTCACGGATGGGATGCCATGTAGGACCTATCTGTTTCATCTAGCGATGGTCTCGTGCGAGTCTTCTTGACGACAAGTACTTGGTGACTCACCGAGGGTGTGTGTGCAGCCTTGGTAAGTTGGTTGTTACCACTTCTGGATTCCCCGTACGTGGGTATGGGTCTGCATACGTGTTTGTGTACTATTTGTGTACTTGTGATATGATGACTCCTATGGTGGACGATTCATGTGTTCTCTCCGTACTTGTACCGGATGTGAGGATAAACCCCGGATCAATGGTGGATTCGGTTTTGACGCATGTACCCTTTAGATCCGAGTGGACCCGTAGGATAGGTGGACTCACTGAGATTTAGTAATCTCATCCCATTCCAATTCTATCTTTTTCAGGTGGTTCGAGGCAAGATCGTGGCAAAGGTGTCATACCCTAATTTTTGACCCCCCTGAGATGGCTTATCTTCAGGATTTTTCATCAGGTCAAGACAAGTTCCCAGAGCAGTTACTTCTCCATCTGGTATCTAATCGAGGATGCTCAAAGACAAGAAAGCTCAGGCAAAGGATCAATCAATACAAGGATTAGTCCCTAATACAATCATGGGGCTCAAGGACTTCATTTTTCTTATCTATGATTGATTAGACATCCAGTCATCTGAGTACAGGTTTACTCAGGTCACCAAACTAGGGTTTTGAGCCTATCAAGGACTGAAATCAGGGATCACATTTGGGAAGCCCTAAAAAACCTCAGGGGATCATTCAAAGACATCAATCATCTTCAAATATCTCATATTACAAGATCCACCGGACATCACACTTCAATTCAAAGTCTACAGTCATTATTTTCACATGGTCGACAAATTAGGGTTTTGACCTAATTCACCAAGATAGTGGACTTTTAATCAGGGCATGAATCCAAAACTCAAGACATGATTCAAGAATCTCTACTACCTCAATATAATACATTTACATCATTCATTTGAGGAGAAGATCTTGTTTCTACACAAAAGCCCAAAAATTCACTTTGTTAGGGGAAAGTCAACTGTGAAGGATCATCATTGACTTTTAAGGTTTTTGGTCAAATAATGATTTTCAAAGATCAATATCATCAATATATGGATGTCAAAGTCATTTGACCAAAGAAATTCAAAGAAATTCATCAAGGAACAAAAAGTCGGGAATTAGGGTTTTTGAAGGCATGGTGAGAACTCAAAATTTCACCTACACAACTCAAAAAACTTCCAACATGAAAGTTGTAGATCTTGCAAAATAAAACAACATCTTACAAGGGAACTTTTTTCAAAAGATCAACCATTTATGAAGTTTTGGAAATTTTGAAGTTTAGGTCATAAACACTTAGAAATTTTTCTAAGTGTTTTAACCTAGTTTTCATCCAACTTTGGGCTCATTTTTCACAAATTTCCCAAATGATTCTGAAGAAGACATAAACTAATGATTTGAAGTAGATGTTTAGGGCTTTCCAAATTGTGTTCAACCTTCTCCAAATTCAATTTGAGCTAGGAGTTATGCTTGTTCAAAGTTGGCCTCATGAAGTAAAATTATAGGTCATGTGCAAATTGGAACTTTGCAATTTTGTGCATTTTGCTTCATGAATGGATGCTACACGACCCATAACATGTCTGAAACAATACCATGCATTCATTTTCACCATGGCATGAAGATTGAAGAAGATTCCCAAAAGCAAGAACATGTGATTATGTAATCATTACTTTTGAGAATTTATGATAAGCAATGATTCACCAATTGGAATCTTCTCCTAAGCCAATAGAAACTTGCTACATATCAGAAATGTTCCCTAAGATCCTGCAAGATCAATGGATAGGGGAAGCTAGCCCGAAAATGCATCATTGCATTTTGGAGATTCTTTGAATTTCTTCATGGCTAAGAAACCAAACTCACTACACTAAGCAAGCTCACCACAGCCAATTGATCTGCATCCATTTGCCTATAAATAGAGGCCTCATTCTCATTCAGAAAACACACCAAAGCAACAGAATTCTTGCTTTCTCTTTTCTTTCTTCATACTTAGTTTTTTCAAAGGTCCTTTGGCAAGAAGACTCGGATTCTTCAAACCAAAGCTCTCTCTTGAAAATAAGTATTCAAACACATTGAGGGAGGCATTTGGAGGTGATCCAAACCTCTGGAACACTGCTGGGCGTGGAGAATCATCATCTCCACCTCTCATTTGGAGCACTTGCAGTTGGAGGACCACAGAACAATTCAGGAGGTTTCAAGCCAAGCCAATCATCCAGGCACACTCCTCAGGTCATAGTGAAGCTAACCAGATGGCTGCAGCTCATCTGTAACTCCAAATTCAACAACCTCCATGTTCACTTGAAGCTGAAATCGAGGGAGGTCCATAGAGCAATTCAGGAGGATTCAAGCTCCAATAAGCATCCAGTTAGCATCATTGAGTCTCAGGGAAGCTATTGAGATCATTCATTCAAGCCCAGGTGGTCTCTATCATCCTCACGACCTCCATTTTCAGAGGTAAGTTTCTGAACCTCACTTCTCTAATTTAAGTACTCTTTGTGAAATAGCTCGATTCTATCTTGTTCAGCATCATCAGAGGATTGAAAACCCTCTATCATCATCCATTTATCTTTCAGTATAGTCATTTAATTTGATTTTGAAATTTTAGGGTTCTTCACGATTTCTGGTAAATTAGTTAGATGTAGTTAATATTAATTCATGTTAGTTACATATTTAGAATCGTGAGTGAATTTAGAGCAAGTTTCATGTTTACATCATTGCAAATGGTTGAGAGTTGAGAGAGTTCAGAAATTTGAATTGATGGAGCTTGAGGTTGAAGACGAAGATGGAGGGTGGCGCCATTTTTCAAATCTCTGAGCGAAGTTTGTTTTATTTTTAATGATAGGCGTTTCCTTAACGAATGAATAACTTGCCCTAGTGGCCACACATGCGCTCTTAGTCTCCTCATGCCCAAGGTCTGGGGTTCGAATCCCCCTCGCCTCAGACCTTTTGATTTTATTTTCTTTTTTCCACTCTATGCACTAGACAACACACATATTGCAATGAAATGCCCTCTATAACACCATGCGCGCGTTGGTTGGTTGGTGTGTGTTTTGATTGTTGGCTTCAAGGGCGTGGGTTTGTCGCGGGCGAAAAATAGTTTTGTTCCTCTTTTTTATGGATGAGACACCTGATGCCTTCTTTGGGCTCGAGTGCTCAAAAAAATGATTTTTCTTTTGTACCGACCAAACTTTTTATTGTTTCCAAAGTAGGAAAAGGAAAAAAGCTGCAATAACCTAAAAAGTGGGGGAGAGATTCCGGGTAAGAGGGTTGGTTATACGAAGGGAAGGTATTAGCACCCAACGTATCTATAGTACTCTATAGGTTTCTTTATTTTGTTTTATTCCATTCTTGTTGTGGTGGAGGTTCTTGTGAAATAGGTGGGACCTAAGGTGTTTGTTTGATTATGCTCGCAAAGATCATCGCGATCCTCTGCATACATATCCCTTAGAGGGAATCAGAGCATCTGTAGCTCGGGGTCTACGGGTGCTAAGGTTTGAATGGTTTTTTTTTTTGTTTTGTTTTGCTCGCCAAGGATCGACCTTGTGCCTACGTATTCTCAAAGGGATGTTGAGAAAGTCAGAGCAATCGTAGTTCCCACTTATGCTAGTGGAAGCAAAGGAAAATAGACAAATGTCGTCTAAATGCTAGATGTATCTAATCTATATCATCACATACATCTGTTTGATTTTTTTGTTTGTTTAACCAGCCTTGTGGCAAAAAAACTTTCAATGAAGTCAGCCTTGTGACAAAAAGTTTTGATTAATCAGCCAGCCTTGTGGCAAAAGTTTCAATGAAGTCAGCCTTGTGACAAAAACTTTGATTAATCAGCCAGTACGGTGGCAAAACGGTTTGATTGATTAGCCAGCCTTGTGGCAAAAGAAGATTGATTGATTAGCCAGACTTGTGGCAAAAAAGTTTGATTGATTGATTGTGATGATATATAAGAGATACTCCTAGCATAGAGATGAAAAATGTCTAATCTCCTAGGGTATTTGATTTGGATATTGGGGATGCTTATAAGAAGCCCGTGGGTCCTTGTACGAAGCCCAAGAGGAGGCTATCCGAGGGTCCTTGCATTGTAAGCCCAAGAGGAGGCTATGGGAGGGACAATCCAGGGTCCTTGCATTGTAAGCCCAAGAGGAGGCTATGGGAGGGTCACTCGTTTGTACAAAGCCCAAGGGGAGGCATGGTATAGTTGGTTTGAGCTCTTAGAGCGATTTCACCGGGAAACCATACTCTATGTCCTAACCTAAGCTAGGGAGATTCTTTGCACGAAGCCCAATAGGAGGCTATGGGGAGCCTAGTGTTGTACTAAGTTGAACAAGCACACATATCACACATATGAACAAACATGAACAAGTATGAACAAACATGAACAGGTATGAACAATTATATATATGACAAAGTGTGTGTATATAATGGAGTTTATGAAGGAAATATACCTGTAAGCATGATCCATTTGTATACACGGGGGCTCGGGACTTATACTCGGGGAGAGACCCACTTGAGTTTATTCAAAGCTATGTAAACAGGTATTTACAAAAGGGCTTGGGACTTATACCTACATGGAGGCCCATGGTATATTTTTGGGAAGATTTAAAGAAACCTTCATTTTTGGTTTGTTATTCAAAGTTAAAAATCAAACTGATCGAGATATGTACGAAAGGCGTACAATGAAATACCTAATTTCATGTACTTGAGTGGGTATGTACAAAAGGGCTTGGGACTTATACCTACATGGAGGCCCGTGGTATATTTACAAAAACATGGTTGATTGTTTATTTACAGACGCGTTGTTTGAAAAACTGTTTGAAAGTTATTGTTTTGAAAAAGTTTTCTGTACAAAGAAAAACTGTAGAAAAAAAGAAAAAAAGAGTGGGTCTTATACTCTCTAATATTCGAGAGGCCCCACTGTTTTGAAAAACAATGGATGATTTGAAAGTGAATTGATTACTGTTGTGAAAACAGTTGATTGAGTTTTAGGCTTACCTCGAAGAATGAGAAAATTGGATTTCTGAGTTTGAGGTGTTAATGTGATCTTCAAGTGATATGCTTGGAATAAATTAGGATCTCAACAGATATTAAGAATCCACACCAGCAGAAAAGAAACGTCGAATAAGCTCACAGCTTTCAGCAATTCCATGATCATCCAGTAATTGTTTATGGAATTCTACAGCAAATGGAAGACCAAACAAAACAGACAAAGACAACAGAGAAATAATCTCGAAGTCTTGGATGAAGTTAGAAAGCTCAAGTAATATGCAACAGTAATCAAATAGAAACTTAAATGATTAACTACATAACGTTATATGAAAATATCAAATTCAAAAGAAATTAATCTAAGAAAGATATTTTTTGTGATTTTTTCCATGAAAAGATAAAATAATTAGAAACACAAACTTAAATATGCATCTAATATATTTTTGTTGTTTTTTATGAGAAGAAGAAAATAATTAGAAAACATAAAGTTAAATATGCATCTAAAATATTTTTTTGTCGTTTTTTTTATGAGAAGAAGAAAATAATTAGAAACATAAATAAAAATATGTATCTAAAATAAGGATTAGAAAAGAAATTAAAATCCTATATCTAATTAAAACATTAAGTCTTTTTTATGAACAATTTTCTCAAAGAAAACTAAAAGAAAATAGTAAAAAACTAATGTTTGGGCCAGAGGGTTTAAAAACAGATTGGGGAGTGAGAGCCCAATTGATTAAAATGCTGAATAAATAAAAATAAAAAAGAGAAAGTGGGCCGGACCGGGTCGGGTCAGGATGACCCGGATCCGCCCTTGAACAATTGAGGTGGGTTAAAAAAACCCTAGAAACAAATGATAGAGGCAGCGCCTCTTGTCCCATATCTCTTCACGTTTTTCTTTTTTGTTTGTGAATAAAAACAACAACAACAGAATCATCTCTTCCACTCCATTGATTCGTGAAAAAACAAAATCAAACCTCTTCCTCAATTTCTCTCGCTCTCTCCGATCCGCTCTCGGTGCTCACTCTCTGAACAACAACTTTTCTCTCGGAGCAACAACAATGGCAGCTCCCACGCTCTCTCGGTTTCACTCTCTCTGTTTGTTCGATGAACAAAAACAGCAACAACACTCTCTTCCTCGCGGTTCGCTCTCAGTGAACAACAAAACAGCGATGACTCTCTTCCTTGCGGTGAACAACAACGACTCTCCTCTCGGTTTCCTCGCTCTCATCTCTCTCGGATTTTCACCGAGCAACAACAACACGCGGCCATGGAGGAGAACCAGAGTCAAAAAATCCAGGTATGTTCTTAATTTCGTTTTCATTTTTGTTTAACAGTATAACAACCAATGTTTATGCATTCTCTGTTTTCGGTTTTGGAACATTTCACAGATACAGCAACAATAGTGACTTGGCCTCATTTCAATCGGTTTGCTCTGTGAATAACAGTAACAATGCTCAACCAATCTCTCTTAGTTTCACGGCAGCCATTGGTGAACAAGAAGTTGTTTTAAAGGTATGGTTCTCACAGATTTTGTTTCTATGGAACAATTCATTTTCTTATGCTCTCTTGTTTTTTTTTGGTTTTGAGCAAATTATAAGTGAAGAACAGATAATAGTGATATCAAAAGTGGAAGGAGAACCGAATTACCTGCGGCGAGGAGGATTTCGCCGGTTTAATTGCTGCTATGGTATGTTTCTTATTCCTCCGGCTTGCTGCAATTTGTGCTTTGTGAATTGTTGCTGTGTTGCTGAATTTTTGCCGCCTACTGTGAATGATTACAGCGTCGGTGTTGAAATTTGCAGGTGTGCTTCGTGTAGGTGAGCAAGAACCGTCGGGTGCCGTGTTGAAGATGATGTGGGGGCTGCCACTGAAGTTCAAAGGTATGGTTTCGAACCTTTCTTTTTTCTTTCCTGGAAATTCGGGTGGTGTTGTTGAAGAACACCCTCGAATTGTTATTGAACCGGTTATGAACTTTTGAACTTGTTGCAAATTGTTTGAAACAACTTTGAATTGTTGTTACTAACAATTTTTTTGGAATTGTTGTTGTAGGCTCTTTGATGAAGGTGATGCCACAACACCTCTTTGGATTCGTGGGAACTTTGGATATTAAGGAGACTTGAAGATGATCTTCAAGTGGAAACCTTCCACCAAGGTATGAACTATTTCTTCACCCTTTTTCAAACTATGGAACTTTGAAAATTATGAAAAGAGAGAAGTGAGAAAGCTAGTAGTATAGTAGCTTTGGTGTGTCTTGCTTCAAAGAGAAACACTTCTATTTATAGGCCAAATTTAGGGATGTGTTAGGAATTAGGAAACTTGATTGGAATGTTATGGTCATTGCAAGAATAAGAATATATTCTTCATCATTGCAAGAATAAGAATATATTCTTCATCATTGCAAGAATAAGAATATATTCTTCATCATTGCAAGAATAAGAATAAGAATAAGAATATATTCCTTATGTCATTATGCAAAGATATTCTCATGATATAAGCCATGTGTGTAAATTTTTATGTCATTTTATGATATCTCTAAGTTGCATAATTTTATGACATAAAAATCTCTCTTTGGCTTTCTTTGACTTTTGCTAATCTCACCCCTCTTTTGTTTTCTTTTTCATGTCACATGAGAACTCTTGAAGAAAGAATGAAGAATCTTGAACTTGAAGAATGAAGACTTTGAAGATTGAAGAATTCAAGAATGTCTTTGAAGTTTTATTTTTCTTTTTCTTGTAATTCCAATTTATTCCAACTTTAAATTGTATGAACTTTGCATTCTTGAAAATGAATGGAATTTTGTAATTCTTGAACTTTAGATAAAGTTCCTTTGTAATTCATTTGTTCCATGTAAATGCTTGAACTTCTTTTAGAACTTGAATGAAATTATTATCCAATCATGAAATTCCAATATTCTTGAGTGAAATTGTTATTCAAGCATGAAGCTTTGAATATTCTTGAATGGTCTTTGAATTTAAAAATTCAATTCCCTTTGATATAGAAAATGATGGGAAATCCTTGGAGTAACATGAAACTTTAAGTCTTGAAACACATTCTTGCCATCATGAATTGTTTCAAATTTGTACCAACTTTCAAATAATCAATTCTTCACCATGATGAATTCATAAGCCAAGAGTCGCGGAATAAATTCCAAACAAATCTCTTGAATCACACAAATGGCAATGGCGCATTTAAAATGAAAACATCCACGAACATGAAATTATCTTGCAAAGAAATGTTGACTGTTGATCTTGAATTGAGACACAATTTCCATTGGATGTTGTCATAGGGATTATTTGAAAATGATTGAAACCTTTGATTGACCTCCTGGGGATTTTTAGGGTTTCCCAAATGTGATCCCTGATTTCAGTCCCTGATAGTTCAAAACCCTGATCTGAGGATTTGTCTGATCAATCTTTGTGTAGGAGATGTTATAAGCCAATGGATTAGGTCAAAATGATGCACTTGAGGTCTTGATATCATGTCCCAAGCCATTAGGTCAAATTCTGAGCAAAAGTCAGGAGTGTGCTGTCTTCAGTCAAAACCCTAATTCAGTCGATTCAAAGCTGTTGAGCTTGTTGAAATGAATCTCTGAGGACCAAATGTTGATTATTGATGAAGATGATTCATTTAAGATGAAGGGAGAACAAAACCCTAATTGAGTGTTATTTGCACTGATGAGTGATTTCCTGATTAAATCCTGCTGAGTCACAAGTAGCAAACACAAGCTATGCAATTTGTTAGAGATGCAAATGATGCATATGCAAATGACATGAGGTGGTATCTTAGGTCAAAAATTGGGGTATGACAGATGCCCCTATTTAAGTTTCTTCGACCTGAGATATGAAGATTGAAAATCTTTATTTTGATAGGGTGGAAGAGACTTAAATATCAGAAGACGCAAATTTTGGACCTAAGATACCAAAATTGCGAATGATGCAAGGACATCTTTACCGAGGGGATATCAAGAACTGACTCCACCGGGGAAAAGTGATCGGGAACGATGTCTCAATCTGTTTTAGGAAGAGAATCCGCTTTATTGGGAAAGCAAGTGTATGCTTCACCGGGGAATGATAGCTTTGTAAGAAAAGCTTACCTATCGACATTATCGACTATCAGCATGGGGATAGACTTGTTTAATAATGCGAAGGTGAAAGGTATGAAACTATATTACCGACTACCAGCATGGTGATAGACTTGACATGGTAAAAAAATTTCAAAGGTTCGGTTAATATTACCGACTATCAGCCTTGTGATAGACATGTTAAATAATATAACCAGAACAAAAGGTTACCGACTACCAGCCTCGTGATAGTGGTTTTGAAGACATGATCAATTATCAGCCGAGTGATAAAATGATCCTGGAGACTTTGTTTGGGAAATTACTGGATATTCAGCCTTGTGAACAGTAATAAAGCCCTGATTTGTCAAATGATCTTCATGATTGATTTCCTTGAGAGGAAATTTTTGAAAGAAACATAAACTGCTCAGATGACGAGGCGATTGTTTATGGTTCAATTTTTTTTCACGACTCTATTTGGGGAATCGGAATTTGGATCTTTGGTAAAGACAAGGTTCTAACCAAGAATGAATTGGAAAGAGACAGTCAAACAAAACTTTGTACCCAATGAGGGATGAACTCAAATGGGATTTTCTCCTTCGTTTTGAGAGGAGAAAACTAAAGCAACCTTCTTCCACGAGGAATGATCTCAGTGGGGAACTGGAGAAAGAATACGTTCTTTTCTGCTTATGGGTGACAACCTACTGGAGAGATGACACGCCCATATCTGCTTTGTTTTTTTTCTTTTTCTTTTTTCTTTTTTTCTTTTTTTTTCTTTTTTTTTTCTTTTTGGGATAGATATATCCTGAACAAGCGATTATTGAAAAATGCAAGAATGCATAAATGATGCAAATATGTATGAATGATGAATGTCATGAATGTAGCATGCATGCTGACGAGACTGACAGACAATGAAGTATATACTGGAGAAGGACCGACGTCGCAATACAACCAGATACTTGGCAAATGTTCTTCAACACGGTGCAGCTAACACGGGTGATGAATGGTGTTGCATGCTTTCAACTTCTTTGGGGAAGATAAGCATCTTTTTCTCACTGAGATGGAAAAATCTTCTTTACTGGAGATGGAAAATCTTCGACACTGGGGATAGAAGACCTTCTTCACTGGGGATAGAAGAGCTTCTTCACTGGGGATAGAAGAGCTTCTTTACCTCGAGGGATAATTGCTTCAGGAATTCTTTTCTGGGACCAGAATACCGTTGTCTCAACAATTTTTCCGGGAGAATCCTTTTGTTCATCCTATGGAGACGACTGCTGATGTTCCTTCCGTTGCTCACAACTCAAAGGAAAATTTCGCTTTTATTTTGAAAAAGTGAAGTAAAATTCATTTAAAACTTTTTTTTCTTTTCTTTCAAAAACGAATAACACAATTAAAGCGTCATTTTGCAAGCTAAAAGAAATTAGAGATTGCAAACAAGTGGGCACAAGGCTCAAATTTATTTAATAGGATGGAAATCAGCTAAAGGCGTGATTCCATGGAGTATTTACAAAAGTTGGAAATGGTAATTATGTGGAAAAGGCTACATTGAAAGCAATAACCACTATTCCCCCTAAACAACTTTGAGTTCCAACTGTGCTTGTTGCTTCAGATTGGCGATAATTTGATTGAAGATCCTCTGATGAAGTACAGACTCTTCAGGTGACGAAGTACAGACTGATGCAGTTACTTTGTCATAATTCCTTAATTTTTGCCTAGATTGCCCTTTCAGGTTTTCAATCTACCAGGATGTATTTTTCTGTTTATTGTCTCTAATTTTTGCCTGGACCGCCCTTTCAGGTTTTCAGTCCACCGAGACGCTCATTTTTGCCTAAGTCGCCCTTTGCGGGTTTTCGACTTACCGAGCTGTTCTTTTGTATTTTTTAGACAAAGTATTTCTTGACTGCATCAGCATTCACAGGATGTGGGAGTTCATCACCATCCATGGTTGCAAGAATCATGGCGCCGCCAGAAAATGTTCTTTTGACAACATACGGGCCTTCGTAATTAGGAGACCATTTGCCCCTAGAATCTGGTTGAAAAGACAAGATCTTCTTAAGCACGAGGTCGCCTTCTTGAAATTCACGAGGTCGAACCTTTTTGTTGAAGGCTTGTTTCATCCTTGCTTGGTATAACTGTCCATGGCATAGAGCAGTCATACGTTTTTCTTCTATTAAGTTCAACTGATCGTATCTGTTTTGACACCATTCAGCCTCTGATAACTTAGTCTCCATGAGGACTCTCATTGATGGGATTTCAACTTCTACGGGGAGCACAGCTTCCATGCCGTATACTAGAGAAAAGGGAGTTGCCCCTGTTGAAGTACGCACTGAAGTACGGTATCCATGTAAAGCAAATGGCAGCATCTCATGCCAGTCTTTGTAAGTGACGACCATTTTCTGGACGATCTTCTTAATGTTCTTGTTGGCAGCTTCAACGGCGCCGTTCATTTTTGGTCTGTAAGGAGAAGAGTTATGATGCTCAATCTTGAATTCCTCACATAATTCTTTCATCATTTTATTGTTCAAGTTTGAACCATTGTCAGTAATGATCTTGCTGGGAACACCATATCGGCAAATGATGTTATTCTTGATAAACCTCACAACCACTTGTCTTGTAACATTGGCGTAAGATGCTGCTTCGACCCATTTGGTGAAGTAATCAATTGCTACCAAGATGAAACGATGACCGTTTGAAGCTTTTGGTTCGATCATTCCAATCATGTCAATACCCCACATGGAGAAAGGCCATGGAGATGAGAGGACGTTGAGTAGAGTCGGCGGTACATGGATCTTATCTGCATAGATCTGGCACTTGTGACATCTCTTCACGTGTTTGTAACAGTCAGATTCCATTGTCAACCAATAGTATCCTGCTCTTAAGATCTTTTTGGACATTGCATGCCCATTTGAATGAGTTCCAAAGGACCCTTCATGCACTTCATGCATTAACATGTCTGCTTCGTGTCTATCCACGCATCTGAGCAAAACCATGTCGAAATTTCTTTTGTATAGCACATCTCCGTTCAGGAAGAAACTGCCAGAAAGTCTCCTTAGAGTTTTCTTATCTTTGTTTGATGCCCCAAGCGGGTACTCTTGAGTTTGAAGGAAGCGTTTGATGTCGTGGAACCACGGTTTATCATCGATGACTGCTTCAGTTGCAAACACATAGGCAGGCCTTTCAAGGCGTGTAATTCTGACTTTAGGCACATCGTTCCAGTGACTGACTTTGAACATGGAAGATAGAGTAGCCAAGGCGTCTGCCATTCGATTCTGATCTCGAGGTATATGATGCAATTCAACCTTGTTGAAGAAAGTCAACAGACGTCTTGCATAATCTCTGTATGGAATCAAGCCAGGGTGGTAAGTTTCCCATTTGTCTTTGATTTGGTTGATCACGAGGGCTGAATCTCCATATATGTCGAGGATCTTGATCCTTAAGTCAATGGCTTCTTCGAGACCCATGATACAAGCTTCGTATTCTGCGATGTTGTTGGTGCAATCAAATAGCAGTCTGGCGGAGAATGGGATATGAGTACCCTTGGGAGTGATGATGATTTCCCCAATTCCATTGCCAAAAGCGTTTACTGCTCCATCAAAAATTAGGCCCCATCTTGATCCAGGCTCAGGACCTTCTTCAGGTAGCGGTTCGTCACAATCTTTCATCTTCAAGTACAAGACATCTTCATCAGGAAAGTCAAACTTGAGAGATTGATATTCATTAATTGGTTGATGTGCCAGGTGATCGGCGAGAATGCTTCCTTTGACTGCTTTTTGAGCACGGTATTCAATGTCATATTCGGATAACAGCATTTGCCATCGGGCAATCCTTCCTGTTAAGGCAGGCTTTTCAAAGACATACTTGATCGGATCCATTTTGGAGATTAACCAAGTAGTATTGTTGATCATGTATTGGCGGAGACGTTTTGAAGCCCAGGCCAAAGCACAACATGTTTTTTCGAGCATGGAGTAACGAGACTCACAGTCTGTGAATTTCTTACTCAGGTAATAGATGGCATGCTCCTTCTTACCGGTCTCATCTTGCTGTCCAAGCATACAGCCCATGGATTCTTCCAACACAGTAAGGTACATGATTAGTGGTCTTCCTTCAACTGGAGGAATCAATATCGGTGGTTCTAACAGGTACTCTTTGATACTGTCAAACGCTTTCTGGCAATCTTCAGTCCATACAACCCCTTGATCTTTGCGGAGAAGCTTGAAAATTGGCCCACAAGTAGCAGTCATTTGAGAGATAAATCTGGAGATATAGTTTAATCGTCCGAGAAATCCTCTTACTTGTTTTTCAGTCTTTGGTGCAGGCATCTCTTGAATAGCTCTGACTTTGTCGGGATCTACTTCGTTACCTCTTTGGCTGACAATGAAACCCAAGAGTTTTCCAGATCTAACCCCAAAAGTACATTTGTTAGGATTCAAGCGAAGCTGATATTTCCTTAGTCGTTGAAACAACTTCAAAAGGTATTCAATATGTTCTTCTTCTGTGCTGGACTTGGCTATCATGTCGTCCACATATACTTCAATTTCTTTATGCATCATGTCATGGAAGAGAGTAGTCATTGCCCTTTGGTAAGTTGCGCCTGCATTCTTCAATCCAAACGGCATCACTTTGTAGCAAAAAGTACCCCATGGGGTGATGAAAGATGTCTTCTCCATGTCTTCAGGAGCCATCTTGATCTGATTATAACCGGAGAACCCATCCATGAAGGAAAAGACGTTGAACTTAGCGGTGTTATCAACCAGCATGTCAATATGTGGTAATGGAAAGTCATCTTTTGGACTGGCTTTGTTCAAGTCACGGTAGTCAACACACATTCTGACTTTGCCATCTTTCTTCGGAACTGGCACTATGTTGGCCAACCATTGAGGATACTCTGAGGTGACTAGAAAACCTGCGTTGAGCTGTTTTTGAACATCCACTTTGATCTTGTTAGCCATGTCAGGGTGAGTCCTTCGCAATTTCTGCTTAACTGGCGGACATTCTGGCTTCAATGGCAAGTAATGCTGAACAATATTGGTATCCAACCCAGGCATGTCTTGGTAAGACCAGGCAAACACGTCAACATATTCTTTGAGAAGGTCTGTTAACTTACTCTTGATATCAGCATCAAGCAGCGATCCAATGGTCACTTCTTTTTTGTCTTCTTCAGAACCCAAATTGATTTTCTCTAAAGGCTCTTTGTGAGGCAGAATGGCTCTTTCCTCGTGCTTAAGTAATCGAGAGATCTCGTCCGGGATCTCCTCTTCTTCTTCTTCTTCGGCTTCGAACACAGGAAACTCAAAGTTGGGAGAGGGCATAGGGTTATTGCATTCAATGGGTTTATCAATAGTAAATCTGCACATGTGATTTATATCTATTTCAGAAAATTTATGAATGCAAGAGTGTATGCAGATTTTTTTGAAAAGTTTTTTTTTTTATTATTGGTTTTTTAGGATTACCATTTCCAGAAAAAAGCAAAAATAAAACATATAATGTAGGGAATTCAAAATGACACTTTATTTATGATTCATTTTTGAAACAAAGCCCTAAACACAAACTCATTTGTCTTGGGCAGGACAAAGAGGGAAACTTTTAAAACAAAGCCCTATACACAAAGTTATTTGGGCGGAACATTTAAAAGCAAAGCCCCATAAAACATCTCTCTGCTTTGGGCAAGGCAGGAGGTCAAAATAACAGCGAGGTGATTACTTTGAGCGGCGAACAACATTGGGAACGTTGACAGCCTTCCAGTAGCAACGAACTCCTCTGTGCATTATGTATTCAGGAAAATTCTCCCCAGAATTATCTTCAGTGATGACATTGACCGCTGGTCGAGCAGGATTTGAAGGCCCTGGTTTGTCACCCTTATTCTTTGTAGAGTTGAAACGGTCTTCTTCTATTTCTTGAAGAGCATAAGACGAGTCACAATCTTCAGAATTTTCAGGATGTGTTTCCCAGTCTTCAGGATGAAGAGACTCATTGTCAGCGACACTTTCCGAGTCAGTTGCGGGACCATCTTCCCCTTCATCTTCAAAAATGGCATTTATGTGATAATAACCATCTTCAGGATTGTTAACCTTGGTAGATGCATTGAATCCGAAATCTTCAGTAATTTCAGGCTGCTGAGAAAATTGACAGGGCTGATAAGCCTCTTCTGGTTGACTATCATATTCAAAGGAATCTCCCCATCCAGTAGGTTGGATATCTTCAATCGCAACCTTTGAACTTTCAGGTGCAGTGTATTTCACCATGTAATCAAATTTTCCACTTGGTTGTCCCAAGGTGTCCCAAACCTCTGCAGGAATAGGCGGAATTTCTTTAGCACTTGTTTTCTCTGAAGGAGGATATGGTTCTTCCTGAGATATGTATCCTGAGTCATTGAGATAACATTTCCATTCTTCTTCAGTATCGGGTAAACCTTCTTCAATGCATTCTTCGATAAGGACATTGACCTCTTGAGGAATTGGGTTTAGGAATCCTCCACTAATGAATGTTTCTTTGATCGGACGAAGGGTTTCATCCTTCTTGGTGCAGTTTGAGAATGTTGGTGAACATCCGAGTCCTGTTCTAGTTTCATTCTTGGTAGGGATCACAACTTGCCCCCAGCCAGTGGTAGTTCCATCTTTCACTACTTTTACCGCCTCTTTGTAAGAAGAGATCGATGCTTTCTTCTTGGAAGATTCGTCTTCTAAAGAGAGACCTTGGAACTGCGTTCCTTCCTCATTATCGGCACTTATGAAAGAGAAATTGGACAAATGGCTCACCATCAAGGCTTGTTCTCCACTTATCGTTACCAATTTTCCATTTGTTACAAATTTTAACTTTTGATGGAGCGTAGAAGTTACTGCCCCTGCTTCATGGATCCATGGTCGTCCTAACAGACAGCTATAAGCAGCTTGAATGTCCATGACTTGGAAAGTAATTTGAAATGTATGTGGACCAATTGTCATGGGAAGGTTGACTTCTCCGATAACAGATTTTCGCGATCCATCAAATGCTTTGACTACTACACCACTGAACTTCATAGGCATTCCTTGGTAAGACAAGCGAGCAAGAGTCGTCTTTGGCATCACATTCAAGGAAGATCCGGTGTCTACCAACACATTGGACAAAGAATCTGACTGACAGTTCATAGAAATGTGCAAAGCAAGATTGTGATTTTTACCCTCCTCAGGGAGTTCTTCATCACAGAAGCTTAAATTGTTACAAGCTGTTATATTGGCTATTATCCCATCAAAGTGATCAACAGTCACATCATGATCCACAAAAGCTTGATCTAAGACCTTCATCAGGGCTTCTCTGTGGGCTTCTGAATTCAACAGCAATGAAAGTATTGAGATTTTTAAAGGAGTCTGCATAAGCTGATCTACAATCTTGTATTCACTTCTTTTGATAAGCTTCAAAATTTCATCAAAATCTGGATTGACATTGGTTCCACTGGATTGACCAACATCAGTGTTTGTATTACTGACAGGAGTTTCCACAGGATTCCCCACTGGTATATTAACAGGATTTTGCCCAGTTACAGGAGCAACAGGCTGCTTTGGAGGTAGTGGAGTATACACACGTCCACTTCTTGTTACTCGACTCACATCAGCGATGTTCACGACAGATGAAAGAGTAGGTAAAGGAACTTCTTGCCCATCCTTTATCATTGTTGCATTGTAGTTGTATGGAACTGCCTTGTCAGAGTCATAAGGAACAGGTCCAGGTAGACAAATGATCAAAGGAGCAATAGGAACCTTCGGCTTGTTGTAAGTAACTTCTATGCGCTCAGGCATGTTGAAATGAGGAACGATGACGTTAACTTTAGGCATTTCCGAGTTGATATCTGAGACTAAAAGCTCATGCGGATAACATCCTATCATGTTAACTTCATTTTCATCCCTATTTCTGTAGATCTCAATAGTACCATTATCTAGCAAAACTTGGAGATCTCTTCTCACAATCGAACACCCGTGAGGATCCACACAACATATTCTACAGGAACCGTATTGATACTGGCGAAAATTCGGCCCCCGACAAAGAGTGGCGTGCATTTGTACCAAATCTACTCTTGAGAAGTTGATATTATAGACTCGGTATTGGCCAGGACATCCATATACCATGTTTACAACATGCCCTCCATGATTGGGCAGCGGATTTGCTTGCACATTAGGGTTCAAATTTCTGAAAGAGAGAAGATTAGATCTAACCAACCTCTGAACTTCATATTTCAAAGCTATGCAATGCTCAAGATCATGGCCAGGTGCTCCTTGATGATAAGGGCATGAGACCTCAGCTTTGTACCACCATGGGAGTCTCTCAGGTACTGGTGGTGATGCTCTAGTTTGAACGAGACCTTTTTCAATCAAAGCAGGGTACAATTCTGTATAGGTCATTGGAATCGGATCAAACTGTGGAGCTCTTTGCACACGATTCTGATTGTTGTTAAGTTGTTGAGCCTGTTGTCGAGGCTGTTGTTGTTGAAACTGCGGGGTAAATCCCGGATTTGGCGCTGTATTAACGACTGGCGCAATAGCAGCAATCTGTTGTCGACGATTGACGTTTCCTCTTGGCTTCCCTTGGGACACCATGTCAACACTTTGTTCTTTCTTCTTTGGGAAACCACTTCCGAATTTTTTGGTTCCACTCGAAGATCCACCTTCTTTAGTCAGACGTCCGGTTCGGACTCCTTCTTCTAGACGCATCCCCATGTTTACCATTTCGGTGAAATCACTTGGAGCACTAGCAATCATGCGTTCATAATAAAACGGACTGAGAGTATTCAAGAAGATCTTTGTCATCTCTTTCTCTTTTAACGGTGGATTAATCTGAGCAGCAGTTTCTCTCCATCGTTGGGCATACTCTTTGAAAGCTTCATGATCTTTCTGAGCCATGGACCGAAGCTGGTCTCTGTCTGGAGCCATATCCGAGTTATACTTGTATTGTCGGACAAAGGCCTCTCCTAGATCGTTGAAAGTCCGAATATTAGTGCTATCCAAGCCTGTGTACCACTTCAGTGCGGCACCAGTCAAACTGTCTTGAAAGTAATGGATGAGCAACTGATGATTATCTGCATAAGTAGACATCTTTCTAGCATACATTACGAGATGACTTTGTGGACAAGAACTACCTTTGTACTTCTCAAAGTCTGGGACCTTGAATTTAGCTGGTATTTGTACACTGGGAACCAAACATAGCTCCTGGGCATTCTTTCCAAACAAATCTTTGCCACGAATAGCTTTGACTTCTAGTTGAATCTTGTTGAACTGTTCTTGGAGATCTTCCACAAGATTACGCGGATTTGTGCTATCACCTTGATCATGATAAATCTCATTGCCATCATAAGGAACAGTGTGAACCGTAGGGGTCGGAACTGTCATAGTAGGTTGAGAAAGTGCCATAGTGATTTGGGAAAAAGTTACCCCTGAATGTGGAATAAATGCTGAACCTTGTGCAGCAGGTGCTTCAGTTGTAACTGTTTGAACCCCAGAGAAATTATGGCGGAAACCTGTACCAAAACTGAAAGGCGGGCCCCAACCTTCTGGCATGGAGAAAGATGGAATGTTGAATGCAACTGTAGAAACTGGAGTAGTGACTTCAGATGTTACTGTTGCTTGACTGTTGGGTGGCGGCGGCTGATTCTGTGCGGCCATTAAGGAGTCAACCAGAGTAGTGAGACTTTCCAACTTTTCCTGAAGAGTGGTCACTGTACCACGGAGCTCAATATTCTCTTGTTCAGAGTGTTCCATTACTCTTCTTCTGCTTGAACGAGTATTGTATCTGTGATCTGATTGCGAGCGCGGTCGAGAAACTTTGAGACGCGATAGCTTGACGATCTAATGGAGAAAGATCCAAAAGATAAGACTCTATACAACAGACTCGATATGCAGAATGATGTATGCAAAAAGAAATTTATGATTTTTCCAAACATTTTAAAGATTATTTCCTTGCAAACATTTGAACACAAACAATTCTTTTATTGAAATAATGGGAAATGTTACAACATTGGAGCGTAGCTCCTTACAGAATCAAATGATACATGAAAATCTAAACAAATCCTAAACATCTTCATCAGACGAAGAACCAAATGCGTTGTGCAGCTTGAGCTTCATGATTTCTTTCCCATAGTAAGCTTTCAACTCGGCCTTTTCAGCTCTCAGCTTGTCATCAACATTCTTCCAATTGTCAGGCATCGGAGCGTTGCTTGTCGAGGCTTCAGGATTTTTCTTGCTTTCTTTGATGTATCTTCTGATTGCGGCGTCTTTCCGACGGATCTTCTCATCTTTGCTCATGAGCCATCCATCCTGATAATAGAGAGTTTCTTCGTGATCTTTCACTCTTTTCTTCAACTTTCTATTTTCCTCATCAGTTTTACGAAACTTTTCTTCCCAAGAGTCCTTTTCTAACCTCATCTTGGCTAAAATCTCCTGGTACTCTTCCACATTGTTAATGGGAACATTGGGTAGTTGAGACACCACAGGGAACATGGGTTTTTCATAATCATAAGGCATTTGAAACTCCTTTGCTCTTTTCTTCACCCAACTGGTGTAGGCGTTCGTAGCAATGCAGTTCCTTATCTCACCTTTTCCTTTCCATCGGACGTCGTACCAAGCTCTCACCATTCTTGTTTTCAACCCTTGAGGATCCTCCCCTTCTTGGTAGAAGTAGCTTTCCACTGCGAGACCAACAGGTTTAACTGAATTTGCATACCCGAGTTGTCGTCGGGCTAGGACCGGATTGTAGTTAATTCCTCCTTGTGTACCAATGAGGGGTACATTGGCGAATTCTCCACAACTATCAATGATTTCTGTGCCGCAGCGAGCCAGAGCATACCAATGGATATCATTATTAGTAAGGGACATAAGTCTTCGAGGCCAATGCAAACCTTCTCGATTTTCCGTGAAAATAGGAGACTTAGGTAAGTGTGAAACAATCCATTTGTACAAAAGAGGTGCACAACATACAATGATTCCACCACCTTGGCGATTTTTGTGATGAATAGAGAAATACATGTCACCAAGCAAAGTCGGAACAGGATTTCCATTCAGAAAGATCTTTATGGCGTTGATATCAACAAAGTCGTTGATGTTGGGAAACAGAACCAACCCATAGATGAGCAAGGCTAGTACAGCTTCAAAAGCTATCATGCTACCAGTGTCAATGAAATCAAAAGCTTTCTTTATTAGAAACTGCGAAGTCAAACCCAGAAGGTTTCCTTTGGTAGTCCAATTACTTTCTACCTCAGATTTCTTCAAGTGGATACCTGCTGCAATGGCTGGTGACTTAGGAATGGCTTCCAAACCATTGAAAGGTATTTTGTCAGACACAGGAATACCCAAAAGATTGGCATATTCTTCCAAGGTTGGTACCAACTGATAGTCTGGAAAGGTGAAACACCGGTAGACGGGATCATAGAACTGAACCAGAGTTTTGAGAAGTCCTTCATCAACATGAGTGTTCAAGATAGGCAAAAGCTTTCCATGGCTTTTCCTAAAATCAGAAGGATCTTGTACAAAAGATGCTAACTCTTTCAGTCTTTCTACATTAGGAGCTTTGAAACCGTACTTCTTGGTATGCCTTTTTACCCACTCCATAACTTAATCCTATAATGTTTGCAAGGAAAATTTCTAATTTTTTTTTGGAAAAATCATGTTTTTATGGAAAAAGATGGGTTTTTTAATGAATGTATGAATGCATGGATGCATAGATGCCACATATTCAAACATGGTAAAGCAAACATGGTAGTTCAAACATGGTAACGCAAACATGGTACTACAAACATGGTAACACAAACATGGTACACACAAGTTCAACGGCCCAGCGTCACGAGCATGAGGTCAGAGAACCAAACATGGGATAGTACTAGGGTTTATCACCTGCAAAACATGTTCTACTGATACGTCAGAGTCCACATTTTTCTTTCGGATATTACCGGCTTGCACAACTGAACTTGTGAGCCAGCAATATTCTCAAGAAAAACTCGTCTGAGTGTGGTTCTCCGCATGACAACTAATCCAAGTCTACACCTGAATAGTTTCTGCACCACAACCTAATAAGGCCAGGATGGGTTGGGGTTCTACAGCCAACTCAGCTTCTACAGTTCAATGAAAGCAATAATGTCTTCGCAACTGAACTTGCTAAACATATACTACAAACAAGGAACCTCCACTGAGCGGAAGGATTCTCATGCTGACTTTTTAAGGACTGAACTCCTTGTATGCCATACATGACTATACCCTCCACCTAATTCTTATGTGTACTTAATCCGGGTTAGGATTTGTCCATAATGTATCACTTGTAACAGAACCACACAAGTAACAGAACCAAGGAACCACACATGTAATAAAATAAAAACAAAATAAATAGAAATAACCCTTTCTTTGAAAACAATAAAAAGTTTTTTGTCCCCAGTGAAGTCGCCATTTTTCTGTCGCGGGCGAAAAATCGTTTTGTTCCTCTTTTTTGTGGATGAGACATCTGATGCCTTCTTTGGGCTCGAGTGCTCAAAAAAATGATTTTTCTTTTGTACCGACCAAACTTTTTATTGTTTCCAAAGTAGGAAAAGGAAAAAAGCTGCAATAACCTAAAAAGTGGGGGAGAGATTCCGGGTAAGAGGGTTGGTTATACGAAGGGAAGGTATTAGCACCCAACGTATCTATAGTACTCTATAGGTTTCTTTATTTTGTTTTATTCCATTCTTGTTGTGGTGGAGGTTCTTGTGAAATAGGTGGGACCTAAGGTGTTTGTTTGATTATGCTCGCAAAGATCATCGCGATCCTCTGCATACATATCCCTTAGAGGGAATCAGAGCATCTGTAGCTCGGGGTCTACGGGTGCTAAGGTTTGAATGGTTTTTTTTTGTTTTGTTTTGCTCGCCAAGGATCGACCTTGTGCCTACGTATTCTCAAAGGGATGTTGAGAAAGTCAGAGCAATCGTAGTTCCCACTTATGCTAGTGGAAGCAAAGGAAAATAGACAAATGTCGTCTAAATGCTAGATGTATCTAATCTATATCATCACATACATCTGTTTGATTTTTTTGTTTGTTTAACCAGCCTTGTGGCAAAAAAACTTTCAATGAAGTCAGCCTTGTGACAAAAAGTTTTGATTAATCAGCCAGCCTTGTGGCAAAAGTTTCAATGAAGTCAGCCTTGTGACAAAAACTTTGATTAATCAGCCAGTACAGTGGCAAAACGGTTTGATTGATTAGCCAGCCTTGTGGCAAAAGAAGATTGATTGATTAGCCAGACTTGTGGCAAAAAAGTTTGATTGATTGATTGTGATGATATATAAGAGATACTCCTAGCATAGAGATGAAAAATGTCTAATCTCCTAGGGTATTTGATTTGGATATTGGGGATGCTTATAAGAAGCCCGTGGGTCCTTGTACGAAGCCCAAGAGGAGGCTATCCGAGGGTCCTTGCATTGTAAGCCCAAGAGGAGGCTATGGGAGGGACAATCCAGGGTCCTTGCATTGTAAGCCCAAGAGGAGGCTATGGGAGGGTCACTCGTTTGTACAAAGCCCAAGGGGAGGCATGGTATAGTTGGTTTGAGCTCTTAGAGCGATTTCACCGGGAAACCATACTCTATGTCCTAACCTAAGCTAGGGAGATTCTTTGCACGAAGCCCAATAGGAGGCTATGGGGAACCTAGTGTTGTACTAAGTTGAACAAGCACACATATCACACATATGAACAAACATGAACAAGTATGAACAAACATGAACAGGTATGAACAATTATATATATGACAAAGTGTGTGTATATAATGGAGTTTATGAAGGAAATATACCTGTAAGCATGATCCATTTGTATACACGGGGGCTCGGGACTTATACTCGGTGAGAGACCCACTTGAGTTTATTCAAAGCTATGTAAACAGGTATTTACAAAAGGGCTTGGGACTTATACCTACATGGAGGCCCATGGTATATTTTTGGGAAGATTTAAAGAAACCTTCATTTTTGGTTTGTTATTCAAAGTTAAAAATCAAACTGATCGAGATATGTACGAAAGGCGTACAATGAAATACCTAATTTCATGTACTTGAGTGGGTATGTACAAAAGGGCTTGGGACTTATACCTACATGGAGGCCCGTGGTATATTTACAAAAACATGGTTGATTGTTTATTTACAGACGCGTTGTTTGAAAAACTGTTTGAAAGTTATTGTTTTGAAAAAGTTTTCTGTACAAAGAAAAACTGTAGAAAAAAAGAAAAAAAGAGTGGGTCTTATACTCTCTAATATTCGAGAGGCCCCACTGTTTTGAAAAACAATGGATGATTTGAAAGTGAATTGATTACTGTTGTGAAAACAGTTGATTGAGTTTTAGGCTTACCTCGAAGAATGAGAAAATTGGATTTCTGAGTTTGAGGTGTTAATGTGATCTTCAAGTGATATGCTTGGAATAAATTAGGATCTCAACAGATATTAAGAATCCACACCAGCAGAAAAGAAACGTCGAATAAGCTCACAGCTTTCAGCAATTCCATGATCATCCAGTAATTGTTTATGGAATTCTACAGCAAATGGAAGACCAAACAAAACAGACAAAGACAACAGAGAAATAATCTCGAAGTCTTGGATGAAGTTAGAAAGCTCAAGTAATATGCAACAGTAATCAAATAGAAACTTAAATGATTAACTACATAACGTTATATGAAAATATCAAATTCAAAAGAAATTAATCTAAGAAAGATATTTTTTGTGATTTTTTCCATGAAAAGATAAAATAATTAGAAACACAAACTTAAATATGCATCTAATATATTTTTGTTGTTTTTTATGAGAAGAAGAAAATAATTAGAAAACATAAAGTTAAATATGCATCTAAAATATTTTTTTGTCGTTTTTTTTATGAGAAGAAGAAAATAATTAGAAACATAAATAAAAATATGTATCTAAAATAAGGATTAGAAAAGAAATTAAAATCCTATATCTAATTAAAACATTAAGTCTTTTTTATGAACAATTTTCTCAAAGAAAACTAAAAGAAAATAGTAAAAAACTAATGTTTGGGCCAGAGGGTTTAAAAACAGATTGGGGAGTGAGAGCCCAATTGATTAAAATGCTGAATAAATAAAAATAAAAAAGAGAAAGTGGGCCGGACCGGGTCGGGTCAGGATGACCCGGATCCGCCCTTGAACAATTGAGGTGGGTTAAAAAAACCCTAGAAACAAATGATAGAGGCAGCGCCTCTTGTCCCATATCTCTTCACGTTTTTCTTTTTTGTTTGTGAACAAAAACAACAACAACAGAATCATCTCTTCCACTCCATTGATTCGTGAAAAAACAAAATCAAACCTCTTCCTCAATTTCTCTCGCTCTCTCCGATCCGCTCTCGGTGCTCACTCTCTGAACAACAACTTTTCTCTCGGAGCAACAACAATGGCAGCTCCCACGCTCTCTCGGTTTCACTCTCTCTGTTTGTTCGATGAACAAAAACAGCAACAACACTCTCTTCCTCGCGGTTCGCTCTCAGTGAACAACAAAACAGCGATGACTCTCTTCCTTGCCGTGAACAACAACGACTCTCCTCTCGGTTTCCTCGCTCTCATCTCTCTCGGATTTTCACCGAGCAACAACAACACGCGGCCATGGAGGAGAACCAGAGTCAAAAAATCCAGGTATGTTCTTAATTTCGTTTTCATTTTTGTTTAACAGTATAACAACCAATGTTTATGCATTCTCTGTTTTCGGTTTTGGAACATTTCACAGATACAGCAACAATAGTGACTTGGCCTCATTTCAATCGGTTTGCTCTATGAATAACAGTAACAATGCTCAACCAATCTCTCTTAGTTTCACGGCAGCCATTGGTGAACAAGAAGTTGTTTTAAAGGTATGGTTCTCACAGATTTTGTTTCTATGGAACAATTCATTTTCTTATGCTCTCTTGTTTTTTTTTTGTTTTGAGCAAATTATAAGTGAAGAACAGATAATAGTGATATCAAAAGTGGAAGGAGAACCGAATTACCTGCGGCGAGGAGGATTTCGCCGGTTTAATTGCTGCTATGGTATGTTTCTTATTCCTCCGGCTTGCTGCAATTTGTGCTTTGTGAATTGTTGCTGTGTTGCTGAATTTTTGCCGCCTACTGTGAATGATTACAGCGTCGGTGTTGAAATTTGCAGGTGTGCTTCGTGTAGGTGAGCAAGAACCGTCGGGTGCCGTGTTGAAGATGATGTGGGGGCTGCCACTGAAGTTCAAAGGTATGGTTTCGAACCTTTCTTTTTTCTTTCCTGGAAATTCGGGTGGTGTTGTTGAAGAACACCCTCGAATTGTTATTGAACCGGTTATGAACTTTTGAACTTGTTGCAAATTGTTTGAAACAACTTTGAATTGTTGTTACTAACAATTTTTTTGGAATTGTTGTTGTAGGCTCTTTGATGAAGGTGATGCCACAACACCTCTTTGGATTCGTGGGAACTTTGGATATTAAGGAGACTTGAAGATGATCTTCAAGTGGAAACCTTCCACCAAGGTATGAACTATTTCTTCACCCTTTTTCAAACTATGGAACTTTGAAAATTATGAAAAGAGAGAAGTGAGAAAGCTAGTAGTATAGTAGCTTTGGTGTGTCTTGCTTCAAAGAGAAACACTTCTATTTATAGGCCAAATTTAGGGATGTGTTAGGAATTAGGAAACTTGATTGGAATGTTATGGTCATTGCAAGAATAAGAATATATTCTTCATCATTGCAAGAATAAGAATATATTCTTCATCATTGCAAGAATAAGAATAAGAATAAGAATATATTCCTTATGTCATTATGCAAAGATATTCTCATGATATAAGCCATGTGTGTAAATTTTTATGTCATTTTATGATATCTCTAAGTTGCATAATTTTATGACATAAAAATCTCTCTTTGGCTTTCTTTGACTTTTGCTAATCTCACCCCTCTTTTGTTTTCTTTTTCATGTCACATGAGAACTCTTGAAGAAAGAATGAAGAATCTTGAACTTGAAGAATGAAGACTTTGAAGATTGAAGAATTCAAGAATGTCTTTGAAGTTTTATTTTTCTTTTTCTTGTAATTCCAATTTATTCCAACTTTAAATTGTATGAACTTTGCATTCTTGAAAATGAATGGAATTTTGTAATTCTTGAACTTTAGATAAAGTTCCTTTGTAATTCGTTTGTTCCATGTAAATGCTTGAACTTCTTTTAGAACTTGAATGAAATTATTATCCAATCATGAAATTCCAATATTCTTGAGTGAAATTGTTATTCAAGCATGAAGCTTTGAATATTCTTGAATGGTCTTTGAATTTAAAAATTCAATTCCCTTTGATATAGAAAATGATGGGAAATCCTTGGAGTAACATGAAACTTTAAGTCTTGAAACACATTCTTGCCATCATGAATTGTTTCAAATTTGTACCAACTTTCAAATAATCAATTCTTCACCATGATGAATTCATAAGCCAAGAGTCGCGGAATAAATTCCAAACAAATCTCTTGAATCACACAAATGGCAATGGCGCATTTAAAATGAAAACATCCACGAACATGAAATTATCTTGCAAAGAAATGTTGACTGTTGATCTTGAATTGAGACACAATTTCCATTGGATGTTGTCATAGGGATTATTTGAAAATGATTGAAACCTTTGATTGACCTCCTGGGGATTTTTAGGGTTTCCCAAATGTGATCCCTGATTTCAGTCCCTGATAGTTCAAAACCCTGATCTGAGGATTTGTCTGATCAATCTTTGTGTAGGAGATGTTATAAGCCAATGGATTAGGTCAAAATGATGCACTTGAGGTCTTGATATCATGTCCCAAGCCATTAGGTCAAATTCTGAGC